>NW_015387240.1:32907-62530 GCF_001527695.2 Protobothrops mucrosquamatus | reverse complement strand
CAACGTGACCAATGCCGTTTCCGTGCTGTATCCCGGCCTGAAGCCCGACTGGAGCGGGTCCAGATAGACTGTTTCCTCCAGGTGTCGAGGGAACTGCTGCGCAACCACACTCTCAACAACCTTCGCCACAAAGCGAAGGTTGGAGACCGGGCGATAGTTAGCCAATACATCTGGGTCCAGGGAGGGCTTCTTAAGGAGGAGCCTCACCACCGCCTCCTTTAAGGCCGCGGGGAAGGCACCCTCCCACAAAGAAGTGTTTACAATTCCCTGGAGCCAGGCTCGTGTACCCTCCCGAGCCGCCAGTACTAGCCAGGAGGGGCACGGATCCAGTAAACATGTGGTTGCATTCAGCCTCCCCAGGATAAATGGAAACATAGACAGACAGAAAAAAATTCAAAATGGGGGAAAGGATTATTTTATTAATATGCAACTACTAAGAACACATTCATATGCACCTAGCTCAGACTTATATAGTTGCCTATAAAACTACTGTAGCTCAATCCTCTAACATACTCTTAAATCTGCACCAAAAAGAAACAAACTTTTCCATTTTCTAATTTCTGTAACAATATTTCAGATATCAACAAAGAATACCATTCTTAAATCCACTCTTCAATATCTTGAATTTTCCTTCCTTCCCACCCACATAGGATGATTCTCTTCACTAATCCCCAGACTTAGTAGGACAAGAATTCTTTATAAGGAATGAAATTCCATATTTTGAATTTTACATCAACTATATTTTCCTCCAAAGTTGTACTTACATATGATGACTTCTAACAAAAAACAAACAAACAAAAAAAAACAATCCTAAAGCAACATGATTGAGTATCAAGTCAAACCTTGTCCCTATGAGAAGTTAAAGGAGAGGAACAGGGGATTCTTGATCATAGTCCCCTTAGTTTGCAATAACTTGTCACTGATTTTAGAATGGTCTCTTCACTGCTTTTAGAAAAGAGTTATGTTTATAAAAATAATTATTGCCTTGCTTTTCCAAGGTGCCTTTGAACTAGAGCAGAGTATCCCAACCTTGGCAGTTTTTAGATGTTGACTCCAACTTCCAAAATTTTCCAACCAGTAGGGAATGAGTCCTCTGAAAGATGCCAAGTTTGAGAAACATTGACTAGAGGGACAAAGTTAGTTTTATATCAGTTTGGAGGGCAAATTGTACTTTTTTAATCTTCTTGGACTACATTGTCAAGTGCATAAAGTTCATTGTGAGTTACAGTGCAGTAGTACCATGGTACAGTTATAGGAGGTGTCATTTACTTATAGATGTATAGCTAAAGGAATGAAAAAACAATCTCATGGGTGGAATGTACTTTTGAAATTTAGCTATGAGAAGGCCAACAGGCAATGAGAATAGGCCATCATGGGTCAATCATCTCTCTTATGATCTGCAGCCACTTTGACATCCTGTCAGATCCACTTACCCTTGGCTTGGTGCCTTGTTGGCATTCTGCCATCAATTGGGGAAGGGACGGGGGACAAATGGGCAATAAAACTATACCTTTATGATGGGAAATTGGGAGGGGAGATTGACAGTTGAGGAAGAACAGAGCATTTTGGAATCCAGTTAGTGTTGGCGCGTTGGCATCTTCAAGGCTATTTACCCTGAGAATAGAATTTCACCAGTCCAAATACCTCAGTGTTTCCCAAAACATAATGGCTGCACATGAGTGGACCATGGGGGGGGAGAGCTAAGGAGAGCCTGGGGTTTAGTTCTGTATTGGTGCACAGGAATTTTAGATTTTGCTTGGCTTTACTGCAATCAGCATCTCTGGAGTTGAGAGTTTTACTTTCCTAAAAGATCAGACAGAGGCAGGTCAGACATATCCCATTCTTCAGCTGACCTCAAGGAAGGGTAATGTGGACAACTTGAGAAGCTTCAGAGGGATGGAAGTGCATATAAAAAAAACATTATCTTCAAATGGGGTAGAAAAACAAGGATGAATGGGTAAGTTTTGTCTGGAGAGAAAACATTTGAAGAAGTGGCAAGGTCAGTTTTGGAATCACGTTAACTGTTGTTCTTCTCAGCATTTCTCCCAGCTGGTTACAAGATCCACTTGGTCGCACTGTTACACTTGCCTGGTTTACACGGCAAAGCCATCAATGCATGAGGCAATGAGGGGTTTGCTTTTCAGGCAGCTTGTCACAGAGGCTGATGCCACCTAACAGTAAGTATTGTTTCAAATAAGACAGATTCCCAAACACAGTTTTCTGGTGGGCTGATGTTTGCTACCATTTGATTGGTTCTGTAGTAGAGACAGAGCCATGGGGTACTGGCATTCCCCCAGAAAATATTTCTGTTGGATTACAGCCTCTGACAGGTAAGCTAGAGTAGGTTTTCCTTTGTTTCACTCCAACCTCTGAATCCCTGAGAAGCATTCACCGATCTTTCAGAAGCAACTAATATTTATTCAGAAGCATGCACTATAAAGCATTTATGAGCTCTTTAAAGGGTGCTAACATTTTCTCAAGATGTGGTAAACCTTTGCTGTTTAATAACCTGCATTTAAATAAGTATGCGCTTTGCAGAAGGAGATGAAAATAGAGGGCTCTCAAGCAGAGAGATCACTCACCTGCTGCAAATTGGTTTACAAGGCATTTTAGTATAGCTCCCATTTATGACTATCTGAGTCACTGGAATAGTGTGTGTGAGGGCCTCATCCCAGTAGAAGGGGATGGGCAAGTAAACTGTTTGGAGCAAACATTTTGGGCTGCACTTTGGGCCCACTATGGATTTTGGTTCAGGTAGCCAAAGCACCACTTAAAAGGCTGCATTGCTGCTTACATGCCAGGAAGTGATAAGCTGGCATTGCAGAAGGACACCTTGATATTTTATTAGCATGACCAAAGCAGAACACTGGGCAGAAATAGCAATAGCAATATCACTTAGATTTATATACCACTTTACAGTACTTTACAGCCCTCTCTAAGCATTTTATAGAGTCAGCATATTGCCCCCAAGAATCTGGGTCCTTGTTTTATCAACCTTGGAAGGATGGAAGGCTGAGCCAACCTTGAGTCTGTCAAGATCGAACTCCTGGCTGTGGCAGAGCTAGCCTGCAATAGCAATAACAATAACACTTAGACTTAAATACCTCTTCATAGTGCTTTACAGCCCTCTCTAAGTGGTTTGCAAATGTCAGCATATTGCCCTCAACAATCTGCGTCCTCATTTTACCAACCTTGGAAGGATGGAAGGCTGAGTCAACCTTGAGCTGGTGAGAATTGAACTGCTGACTGTGGACAGAGTTAGCCTGCAATACTGCATTCTAACCACTGCTCCACGAGGCAGGACTTCCGAGGGTATGCAAACCAGCACTATTCCACTCCGAGTGATGCAGCTGGGAAAGAAAAACTAAAGTCAGGATGCTGGCCTTGACCAGTTAAAGTCTTGCTCCTTTTATGACTATGCTACATGACCTTGCCCTGGCCTCGGGACATCATTTCAGAGTTGTTACAGCCATCTGCTTCCTTGCAGTTCTTTGGCTTGAAAAACTAAGTTCTCCTACCTTAGGCTGGAACATCCAAGGGGTTCAACATGATTTATCTGGATGCTTTGATCTGTTGGTACAAAGGGCCTCTGTACATGTGCACAAGTTTCTTTTAGCATTCAGATTAAAACAGAGAGCAACTCTGAACATATCAGTTCACTGAAGCATTATTTTGGAGTGCCACTCAGCTCAAGGAAACAGAGTTTTCAGCATCTTCCAGATGCTACAACCAGATGGGTCACTGTGACATATGCAAGCTGTGTTTTAATAGGCCAGAATGAATGTTCTATGAATATCTGAGAATCACACATATCTCAGTTCTGCCTTTTAACAGCAGGAAGTAGTAGAGAGGCAGACTTTCTCAGTAGCCCCGCTCAATGTTCCCCTTGAAGACTTGCCAAATTCTGCCTCTTTTGGGATCCAATGCCTGAGTAATTTTTATGAGTAATCATGTGGGACAGTCCCCTTCAATTCCTGGTTGCCTTGGTCTCTTTACTTTTGCCTTTACTCTTGCCTACAACATTAACCATCTTGAAAGAGCAAAGTAGTGATCAGCTGTTAGAAAAGCAAATTCCAAATCCTTAGCATCCACTGAATTCATCTGAATGGAGGTAATGACATAGGGCTTTTGTGGGAAGAAAGAAAAGTCTTAATAGCTTTGTCAGATCTGATTTGAGTTTCTATTCTGGGGCTGATGGTTGGTAGACGCTAGCCATACCCAGAAAAGAATGACTTCTCTTCTATATCTGAACTCCACAGGACCATCCAGAGGTGACACACCTTAGCAAAGCATGCCAAACATAAAGGGTTGGGATAAGATGAAAAATGATGCTTAACAGAGGAGGGAGAGGGAGATGATATGATATGCCAGGAGTGGAGAACAATTATTATGCAAATTTTGTTCACAGATCTTCTTTTTTTCACAAAGCCAATTGATCTGAATTTTCAAAGCAAAAGAGAACACAACTGCCCACCAGAGCTGTGTGTTTTTATTCCTCCCCGGAGACAGGAAGTTGTAAAACCAGAATGTCTTTGCTGCACACGTAGGTGGCTTGTTTTGCATTCTTTGGCAGCTAACTTCAGCATTCAGTGGATGCTTAGGGAATAATTTCGTTTCAGTTCTGGAATCATGGTTGCTAGTTCAGATACTTTACTTCCCTTCATGGTGATGGTAATGGAGAGAACATGCAGTTAGCAATGCACAAAAAGGCTCCTTTTCTGAGGCCTTAATTTAAGTGGCAGCATGTTAAAGCTGCAATTCCATCCTAATTTTCCTGGCAATCTTACTACATTCAGTGGAACTTATTTCTGAATAGATTATATATAAAATTGCCTGGTAATGTATCCATGCTGCTCCTGAAGATAAATAAACAATTACAGTTTTGAGTGTGGTGCTTCAGGCCACTTCTCAGGCTCATTTAACAATTTTATAAATGATTTGGCTAAATCTGTAGAATGGGTAGACGTTCATTAAATTTGCAGATAACTAGAGGGCTAACTAATACATTCAAACAAAGTTGCCTAACTTGGTGTCCTTCAGCACTGCTGTTTCATTGTCTTGGTAAGTTAGAAGAGCTGAGGTCCATTTGAAACTAAGGATATATGGGTCAGTATATGGGCTGTGCCCCACTGCTGAGCAGAAGTGCTCTATTTTCAGGTTAGCAGTGTAACATTTGCTATCCTCAGGCTGATCCTCATCTCTCTCTATAGCCCTTGTTCCCAGTTACTTCCAGTCCCCTGACATCTCTCCAAGGGAATGGGTGAGAAAGCTTAATATTTTACATGCTTTGAAGCTACTTTGGATGATGTGGGAAGACGCTAAAGACTATTATTTTAATTCAAGTACAGCAAAGAATATTGTACGTCTGCTTCACTCTTGATTCCAGCACTAAATGAAAGCACTATCCTGGGGCAGGGCAGAAAATGGATGTCTATAGGGCAGATTCATAAACATCGTAGAGTTGGAAGGGTCCACAAGAATCATGGAGACCTTCTGCATTTGCACTGTGAAGTGCAAGAGGTAAAGACCCCAAACCTGGTCTATACTATTATTATATTATTGTAATATAATGCATGAATGACCTTGGGGGAAGAAGGGCAGAGATGCTGCCTAGGAAACAATCAGAAAAGTGAGTCAGGAGCTTAACAGTCAGAGAAAGAAACTTAGAAGGGACCTTCCAAATGGATCAAGCAGTTATAAGAACCAGAGGAAGTTTGTACTTTCACACTTGCAAGATTGATGTCAGCCCTCCTGGGTAAACCAGACAGGAAACATAAATAGCAAATTCTACTTCATTATAAGGCTACATTAAAAGAATCTTGTAAGTCTGGAACTACAAAGTTCCCACTGGTACTTTTAACTGCTTGATCCATTAGAGTGGGTTCTCCCTATGTTTCTTTCTCTGACCATTGAGCCACTGGGGGCTCCTGCCTTTCTTATCTATTAGATAAAGTAGATCACAACCTACTACTTGACAAGATAGAAAAATGTGGGTTAGCTAGCATCACCACCAGATGTATCTGTACCTGGCTGACTGGCCGTACTCAGTGTGTGGTCCTCAATGGAACCGCATCTACATGGAGGGAAGTGTGTAGTGGGGTGCCCCAGGGCTCTGTTCTGGGCCCAGTGCTCTTCAACATCTTCATCAACGATTTGGACAAGGGGATAGATGGGGAACTCATCAAATTTGCAGACGACACCAAGCTGGCAGGAATAGCCCACACTCCAGAAGACAGGCTTAGGATACAGGAGGATCTGGACAGACGTGAACACTGGGCGCTATCTAACAAAATGAAATCCAATGGTGAAAAAAGTAAGGTTCTACATTTAGGCAAGAAAAACCAAATGTACAGGTATAGTATAGGGGGTACCTTGCTCAATAGTAGTAACTGTGAGAGGGAGTTTGGAGTCCTAGTGGACAATCACTTAAATATGAGCCAGCAGTGTGCTGCAGCTGCCAAAAAGGCCAACACAGTGCTGGGTTGCATTAACAGAGGGATAGAATCAAGATCACATGAAGTATTAATACCACTTTACAATGCCTTGGTAAGGCCTTGGAATACTGCATCCAGTTTTGGTCACCACGATGTAAAAAAGATGTTGAGACTCTAGAAAGAGTACAGAGAAGAGCAACAAAGATGATTAGGGGACTGGAGGCTAAAGCATATAAGTAACGGTTGCTGGAATTGGGTATGTGTAGTTTAATGAAGAGAAGGACAAGGGGGGACATGATAGCAGTGTTCCAATATCTCAGGGGTTGCCACAAAGAAGAGGGAGTCAAGCTATTTTCCAAGGCGCCTGAAGGCAGGACAAGAAGCAACGGATGGAAACTAATCACGGAGAGAAGCAACCTAGAACTAAGGAGAAACTTCCTGACAGTTAGAACAATTAACCAGTGGAACAACCTGCCTCCAGAAGCGGTGAATGCTCCAACACTGGAAGTTTTTAAGAAGAAACTGGACAGCCATTTGTCTGAAATGGTATAGGGTTTCCTGCCTGAGCAGGGGGTTGGACTAGATGACCTCCAAATGGTATAGGGTTTCCTGCCTGAGCAGGGGGTTGGACTAGATGACCTCCAACCTTATATTATTATTATTATTATTATTATTATTATTATTATTATTATTATTATTATTATTATTATTATTATTATTATTATTATTATTATTATTATTATTATTATTATTATTATTATCTGATTATTTCCTAGGCAATATCTCTTCTCCTCTTTCCCCAAGGTCATCCACACATCCCATTACAAATATGCTGTATTTTAGCAGTCTGTTGGTAGGGAACATAAATGTTCTTTCAATAAAAAGAAAAAAAAATTAAAATACTCCTATTTTCATTTGTGACTTTCACTGCCATATGGATGTTTTGTACACAATGTACCCTAATCTACATAATATTTAAATGAAAAAAAATTAAATATTCCCAGAAAAATTGTCTTGTGTCATTCTTTTTCATGGCATTCTTCCTCGTGCAAATGCTACTCTGCAGTGGGGCTTATTTTTTCTTCACTTCCTCATTTCATCTGATTGCAAAGAGTTCAATGAAAAAGCATCCACCCACCCCTCATTTCAGATTTTCTGAATGTTTGCATGTTTTCTCCACTAAAAAAAATTATCAGGGCTTCCCGAAACTCATATGAATCTATACAGTCTGAATGAACAAATAGCATTTGGTGCTTCTTTCGTTCATTAATTAGAGTTATCCAAAATGTGAAATACAATCATCACCCCTCTCCTCCCAGGTCAATCAATTCAATTAAAGGAATAACTAGAAGAGGGTGGTATATGAGTGCTCATTAGGTGTGATTTAGGCCAGCCCTGTCCTATATAAATCTCAGAAATGTTAGCTGCCCTCATCACAAAGGCATTCTCACCATACAGATTCTAAAATAACATGATGTTCTGCCCAAAAGAGATTCCTGAGGACCTTCATAAAACACATTCTTTCTCACTTTTTCATTTGGAAAAGATTGCAAACTCATTTGTAAAGTTTTAAGGCTTATTCAATCCACAGCCAGAGACCTAATCTTGAAAAGGAAAGTTGGGGAACTGTCAGAACCCACTTATTGAAAGGGGGGCTATCATCTTGGTTCAATCCTTTATTCTTCTTTCCTGTGGGTTCTGTCATACTCCTGGGAGGAGGGGGGAACCTATGGGAACTACAATGTATCCTCTCTGCTTCCTCTATCTGCTTGCTCTTTGAACTATTTCCCCTTGATGCCAACTTGGGATGGGAAAGGAATGTGCCTCTAGCCATCTGGCTTATCGCTAGCTGCGGAAGACTAGGTGTGAAGACCTAACAACAGCCATACAGCCTTGGGAACAGAATCTTATCAGTCCCGTTCCCACCGCAGTTTCAAAACCTGGGGATTGGCTCATTTGAACTGACTGGATGAACTATTGGGGTGGGGTTTGCTTATTGCTCTTTTAACCTATTGATTTGCATGGGAACCCCACAGATCCTGCCTTCTATGCCTGCTGTCAATTTCTCCTAATAAAAGTTCCTTTTGGGATGAATTCATTCCATGAGTCCTGCTTTCATGGGAAGAGGTTTTGAAGCAGGTCCTTACAGGAACAATACAAGTAGCCATTGACTTATAACAGTTTAGTGACTTTTTGAGGTTACATCGGCACTGAAAAAAGTGACTTATGACCATTTTTGCACTTACAACCACTGTGGCATGGCCACATGACCACAATTCAGAAACTTGGCAACTGACTCATATTTATGATGGTTGCAGTGTCCCTGGGTCATGTGATCATCTTTTGCAACCTTCTGACAAGCAAAGTCAATGGGGAAGCAAGATTCACTTATCAACCGTGTTACTAACTTAACAACTGCAGTGATTCGCTTAACAACTGTGGCAAGAAAGGTCATAAAATGGGGCAAAACTCACTTAACAAATGTCTCACTTTGCAAAAGAAATTTTAGGCTCAGCTCTTGGATGGGGGGGGGGGAGAGATCCTCCTTGCAACAATGAACCTCTTGCATTTCATGCGTGGTGCCAGTTTCATTTCTGTACCTAATGTGATAGAGCGGTTATTGTCACCTGTGAGAAATTCTGGTAGCTCGGAGGGGCACTGTCCTACAGATAACTGGATGCCAGGCATTCCTTATAAAGCTGAACACTAGGGATCAGATGTGATTGCTTGTATTGTACCATCTTCTCGCTACATAGCTGCTTCCCTGGCTGAAACTGTTTCATGTTGAGGCTGAGTTATCAGTGGAGCTCACCAAGCTTACAGTTCTAGTGAACTTCAACCTCTCTTTATTTGGGTCAAGATTTAGGCAGCTCAGAATTTCATGGCCACCATGGTAACTATGTACCTCATCCAGACTATTGGTGGCCCAACTCACACATTATATCTGGGGTTTGGCTCAAGACAATAGTAACATGGTCTGGAGATGGGGAATATTACTATCAGTCCAATGGAATACAAAGATCATTTTCAGTTAATCCTTCTGGATTGGCTTTGGGGTTTAGGAGTGGGTGGAACAATTTTACAGTGGTTTTCCTTCTCCTTCCTCCAAGCTGCTGGGAGAGGGGATCCAGGCCTAGACCCATCCATTTCAGGGTGCCTCAAGGCTCAATTCTCTCCTTACTTCTATTTACCATCTACATGAAGCCACTAGGTGAAGTAAGTCATCAGCACGGAGTTAAGCATCATCAATATGCTAATTTAATTTAGATGCTGTTCTACCACAGACTGACTTTGGATAGCTCACAAAAATCCCTAATCAAGACAGACAGAATTATAGGGCAGAATTATAAAAAAGAAAAGAATAAAGAACAGGATGGAGATTCCAGCAAACAACATTGTCAACATATCCAACAGAGGCCTAACCACTTAATCCCAGGCCCTGGAATTGTACTATCTCTGGCTGCTTAAGTGATGCAACCAAATATCAAAAAGCTGTAACCTTCTTTTGCCTTGATAAAAGGTCAGTGAACCAACACAATTGTACTGAATAAAAGTATTATTCATGGAAGAATAACAAATTGGCCCCAAAACAGTTGGATGATCCTGCAAATCTCTAGAAGTTGTATTCCATGGACAGATCATTCAAAAGTGGAACTTTAGGTATTCCATAGATTCATTATGTCTGGTAGAAATCAAGTGTTGCATTCTACAATTAAAAAAACTGATATTGTTTATTGTGAAGGTGGTAATGTCATTATTTGATGATTATTTGATTCCTGTGAACTGCATGATTTGCTATAATTGAAGGAAGTATGAATTCTACTTTGTATCAGGAGACTATTGGGCCATCTGTCCACCAGTTGAAGTGGAAGTGAGTCAGGAAGCAAAAACATGCAAACAGCTTTACAACGAACTGGTGAAGAACTAATCTAATATTTTGAAATGGCTAAGTCAAAATCCAGACTTAATCCACATAGAAATATTATGGTAGCATCTGATGTGAATTGTTCATGCAAGAAAATTCAGAAACATTACTGAGTTGAAGCAATTTTCCATGAAAAAAAAGTGAATCAAAATTCTGGTATAGAAATATGAAAGACTAATTAAATATAGGAAGTATTTAGATGCCACTAATGTTGCCAAAGATGGTGAAAGCAATTATTAAAGGATAATGGTGGCTGACTTTTGTTTATGAATTAATTTAAGTAAGGATTAAACTAAGGTTTTGTTTGTTCATTCAAACTCCTTTTGTATGTTAGTAGGACCCAGAAGAAGGTCTGCTAACATTCAGTGATAAAGATATGCAAAAATTCCAAAATCCAGATAAAACAAACACTTTTGCACAGAACTGCATTTGCTATGTGATTAAATCACCTTTCATATTCTCTATCATCAAATTCATTCTTTGCCCTATTGCTTTTTAGTTTTGCTGCACACATACACTTCCTAGTTGGAGGAATGCCCTTACCATCAGGAGATGTATCCAAAGCTGGTAACCTGTTCTACATCTTATTTATCTTACTAGAAAGTGTCTTGTGAAACATTCAATTGACCAATGCCAATATGGGCAGCAGAGATCAATATCTGCACTGTTTTGTTTGAAAAAAATTAAGGGAAAGCAAATAATTGTTCATCAAATTTTAGGAATCCTAATAGAAGAACAATACAGACTTTTCTCTCTCTCTTTTTGGCACAGCAACAATTCTTGCAATTTAATCCTTCCACTCTGCTTCAGCATTTCTTTTCTAAATTCAAGAAGATGCAGGATATGAGAAAGTGGAAGATTTCATGAGGAAAGTGATACATTTTATATACCATTGTTCACAGTAAATGCATCAAACCAAGTAGACAATTCCTACAGACAAGAAATTGAAATATTGATAGAGTTTCCAGTTCATTCTTATAGCCTGCATTATTCTGAAAGTGGCATATAGAAAATTGATGTATCATTATGTGCTCCTTGCATTGTTAACAAGTTTATCATGAATCAAGTCACAATGAAGGTTCTATATGGCTGGGAAAGAACTCAATGATCCCAAAATTTCTCTTCTCAATATCCTTCAAGATTGCCTTTTTTCATTTACCCCCCACCATGTTCTCCTTGGTCAGTGTAGACTACAGGTAGTCCTTAACTTACTTAGCAACTGTTCAAAGTTATAACAAATTTCCCCAGAGATATTTATGACCAATAGTTCCAATAGCCAGGTCCTGATTTCCTGATAGTGGATTAGCTTCCCATATTAGCACTTGTGGGTGCTCCATCACTGGAATTTTTTAAGAAGAGACTAGACAGTCATTTGTCTGAAAGCATCTCCTGCATGAGCAGGGGTTTGGATTAGAAGACCTCCAAAGTCCCTTCCAGCTGTTATACTGTTACTAGATCCTCCTATTCATAATATTAAAGTAGACAATCCATGACCATTGGACCATTGCTTCAGAGATGGTTTCTTACTCAAGTGAGAAAGAGAACGATCACAGGTGGGGGAAAAAGCAGTGGGAATGGGAATGATTTTTGATTTCCGGCCAGCTTCCCCACTGACTTTCCTTATAGGAAGCTGGCAGGGAGCATTGGAAGTGATGATCACATGACTGCAGCAGCGTAGCAGTGCAGCAGCACCAAAGCAGCCACAACTTTGCCAAATTTCAATCCCACAGGAACCATAAGTCCCAAACTTTAATGCATTCTTTAAGTTAGCCCATTTAAGTACATTTGATTCAAAACTTGTTGTCTATGATGCACCATTTCATCCAATTGAGGGTGATAAACAATCAAACAGAGACGAGAATTAATATTACTGACGCTGTATTTTGATTTCATCCGATATGTCACTCCTTTCAAACTCCTGATTCCATTGTTTTTCCTCATATAATACAAAGTTATCTTATCTCATTACAGTCAAGAACCTCAAGCAATCATTTTAGTAGACTCTAGGTATGGATATTATGGATTTAGCTAATGGACAGTTTTCGGCCTCATCTGTCTCCCCAGAAATTTCCTGTAAGCAACCCAAGATTGTTGGACCAATACAGTAGTAACAGACCTGCAACAATTACACTCCTTTGGTGATGATCCCTTAGTGTAAAAGTAATAGACCACTGTCTGTGAAATTAAATGGAGTCTTCTGAATCCAAAAGTTGGATTTTTCCAGGTCTGATGCAGAGTTTGATAGGGCAATAGAATGGCAGACTTCTGCATTTGCATCTGTCTGATGGTTTTAATTATGTTGTACAAATGCTATTATGTTTCCCTGTTTCTCATTTACTTTAACATTTGTCTCAAAACTCTCCAGCCCAAATCACAGCAGGATGGCTTCTCTGAAAAAAAAACAAAAAAAAAAACTTTAGGCAAAGTTTAGTCCATGCTGGCAGTGGAGTATTTAACAGTATGAAAAGTTTGAAATGGGGAGGAAAACAAAGAATAACTGAGCAACAGACTGCTTTATTGAACTTTGAGATAAACAGAACTGTGAAATGTGTTGAAAAGCATTAAAATGTTGGCAAGAGCTGGTGGTGAATTGTGCCCGAGGCTGAGTTTGAGTGCTAGACCAATGTTTCTCAACTTTGGCAATTTTAAGCTGAGACACTTCAATCCCAGAATTCTCCAGTCAGGGGAATTTAGTCCTGGGGGACTAAAATGAGAGTCAAAAGCCTGGAAGCTACAAGGAGAAGAAACAAATGACCACTAAAACAGAAGATGGTGGGGTCCTTGGTGGTCTCTGAGCTTGGTTATTATCTTGCAGAAGTTTCATTACCCAGCTAATAACATCATCAGTGCTACTCTGTT
This sequence comes from Protobothrops mucrosquamatus, assembly GCF_001527695.2. Classification (NCBI taxonomy): domain Eukaryota; kingdom Metazoa; phylum Chordata; class Lepidosauria; order Squamata; family Viperidae; genus Protobothrops; species Protobothrops mucrosquamatus. The sequence goes on along the minus strand of NW_015387240.1, from coordinate 49,312 downwards.
TATACACAAGTGGCTTACCCTGTGGGAGACTACAACAGATCCTGACCAGCAATCGATACTCAGAAAACAGAGTTTAATATAAAACAGTAAACAATACTCCAATCAAAGAACCACTATTCAGTAAACAACTGCCTAATCAGGGAACCACCAAGAACACTCCCACCAACACTGACATGACAAGTGATTTATACATAATGAGAGACCAAACCTTTCTAGCACTGATGGTGTTACCTTGTTGGATAATGAAACATCTGCAAGAAAACCACCAAGCTCAGAGAGCAACAAGGATCCCACAGTTCAATCCTGAGCTACAAATATTCTCTTCTATTAGAGAAAATGGTGTTAGGACAGAGAAGCAAAATTGTACTTCCTCCTGAGGGCTCATCCCCTGCCTATGTTTACTTTCTCAATGAAAAATTAACTACTAGCTCAGCCATAAATGCTTAGACTCAAGCATGTTGATCCAGCTAAGTAGCAGGGCTCAGAAGCAAAGAAATTGATAACACCAACGGAAATGTACATTGTATTCACCCCATTCTTTCTCCATCCTGGCCTCACTGACCCACACTTTGCCTAATATAATCATATTTTTACTATACTGACTAAATGTATAATATTTTTCAAAGATCTTGGAGCACAGGGGAACTACCAGAGGACTGGAAAAGAGCTGATGTAGTTCCCATCCTCACAAAAGGAAAAAAAAAGGGACCCAGGAAATTACAGACCTATCAGCCTGACCTCAATACCTGGGAAGATCCTGGAAAAGATAATCAAACAATGAATCAACGAACACCTAGAGGCAAACAAAGTCATTACTAAAAGCCAACATGGGTTTCTCAAAAATAGATCATGCCAGACAAATCTTATTGCATTCTTTGACCAAGTGACAAAGTTAGTGGATCAGAAGAATGCTGTGGACATAATTTACTTGGACTTCAGTAAGGCATTTGGTAAAGTAGATCACAACCTACTACTTGATAAGATAGAAAAATGTGGGGTAGACAGCATCACCACCAGATGGATCCGTAGCTGGCTGACCGGCCGTACTCAGCGAGTGGTCCTCAATGGAACCACATCTACATGGAGAAAAGTGTGTAGTGGGGTGCCCCAGGGCTCTGTTCTGGGCCCAGTGATCTTCAACATCTTCATCAACGATTTGGACGAGGGGATAGATGGGGAACTCATCAAATTTGCAGACAACACCAAGCTGGCAGGAATAGCCAACACTCCAGAAGACAGGCTTAGGATACAGGACGATCTGGACAGACTTGAACACTGGGCACTATCTAACAAAATGAAATTCAATGGTGAAAAAAGTAAGGTTCTACATTTAGGCAAGAAAAACCAAATGCACAAATACAGCATAGGTGGCACCTTGCTCAATAGTAGTAACTATGAGAGGGACCTCGGAGTCCTAGTAGACAATCACCTAAATATGAGCCAGCAGTGTGCTGCAGCTGCCAAAAAGACCAACACAGTGCTGTGCTGCATTAACAGAGGGATAGAATCAAGATCACATGAAGTGTTAATACCACTTTACAATGCCTTGGTAAGGCCACACTTGGAATACTGCATCCAGTTTTGGTCACCGTGATGTAAAAAAGATGTTGAGACTCTAGAAAGAGTACAGAGAAGAGCAACAAAGATGATTAGGGGACTGGAGGCTAAAGCATATAAGGAAAGGCTGCTGGAATTAGGTATGTCTAGTTTAATGAAGAGAAGGGCGATGGGGGACATGATAGCAGTGTTCCAATATCTCAGGGGCTGCCACAAAGAAGAGGGAGTCAAGCTATTTTCCAAAGCGCCTGAAGGCAGGACAAGAAGCCACGGGTGGAAACTAATCAAGGAGAGAAGCAACCTAGAACTAAGGAGAAACTTCCTGACATTGAGAACAATTAACCAGTGGAACACCCTGCCTCCAGAGGTGGTGAATGCTCCAACACTGGAAGTTTTTACGAAGAGACTGGACAGCCATTTGTCCAAAATGGTATAGGATTTCCTGCCTGAGCAGGGGTTGGACTAGATGACCTCCAAGGTCCCTTCCAACTTTATTATTATTATTATTATTATTATTATTATTATTATTATTATTATTATTATTATTATTATTATTATTATTATTATTATTATTATTTGCATAAAGAGAAGTTAGACTTTGCACTTATGTTTCATCTTGGTGCTATTCAATTTATGTGTGCACCTTATTGGGCCTTATGGACCTATCTCTTGTCCAGAGGAACTCCTAAAAGTCTTCTACCTCTGTTGGCAACAGAATTTTTTTTATTTAGATCTTAGTGATTGTGTAAAAATAATACTTGATATAAATGAGAATTTAAGTCTTTGGAACACCTAGAGTATCCAGCTGAAACTCCTTGAAAGGAATCTTTGGAATCTTTTATAGGCACACTTCAACTTTTCCAGAATTAGCTCACTTCAATTAGTCATTCAGCAAAGCTGGTTACTGTTATTTTGATTAGAGAGAAATGTAAAAGTAAGCTGAATGAAGTGGGAATGGGGTAGTTAAAGAATGTGTGTAGAATGATTTTCAGTCTTGGCAACCTGAAGATGTGCGGACTTCAGCTCTCAGAATTCCCCATCCAGCTACGCAGTGTAATGGAACAAGAAGGAAGAAAGTCAAAAATGAATGAATGCTGGATGCAGATGGACTGAATGCAAATGTGAATAAGGAGGTGTAATCATATAAGGAAAACAAAGGATCAAACTTCAAATGAAATATCTGAAAGAAAAGTAAATGGGTTGAGAAGAAGGTAGGGAAAAACTGAGATTGTTATGCTTGGATGGATGGAGTTGATGAGATCCTCATAAAAAAAAAGAGGTGAGACATTTAAAGAGCAAAAGGCACTATATCAAACAGAATCTGGTGGAAGCTATGATTGCAATGACAGAAAAGTATGGACAGTATAAAACAGTGCTTGTACAAAGTTGGTTTATTTATGTTTCCTTTTCTCATCTCTTGCCTATAATTTTTTTGACTATTTTTTTTATTCTGATTCTTCACTCTGTATAATGTTTCTTACCTTGGAAGTAGAGGTGGGATTCAAATATGTGAACAACTGGTTCTCTGTATGGCTACTGCTTTCAGAAGTCCATTCTGGGCCTGGGCAATAAAAAAATTAGCTACCAGTTCTACCGAAGTGGTGTGAACCGGATGAATCCCACCACTGCTTGGAAGGGAAAAGGCTGATATGTTTGTATGCAGAAAAGTTTCCTCAAAATAACTTCCTAAAACAGTAATATAGTTTAACACTCTGAGCTCTGGGTAAATAGTAATTTCATTTATGGCTTATTGTTTGGAAAATGCAAAGAGTCGACTCATTGACTCCATCAGTGTTGAAAAAGCAAATAAGTCCTTATGTTGTCATTATTATTGATTCCAATGATGTGAAGAGTTAAAATCCTATAGCTTCCACTGGACCACAGATACTTTACCCCTTCTAGGCAGGCTGAAATAGTACTTTATCTGTGATACCTAAAAGTGAAGGTCTTAATGCATCCCTAAGTGGGCAGAGGGGACTTTTTGTTGATTGATTTTTAAGAAAATGTTATACTCTTCAAAGCACAGTTTTACCCAGATTGGCATATAATATTCTAAAATTACAAATTGAATTGATTTTAAAACTTACGTGATTATTACAAATATGAGACATATCAACCATCAAGGTTAAGCCCTCGTCTAGCCCTTGACTAGTCATTACAGATAGGTTAAAATAATCAATTGCAAAATAAAGATATTAATAAAATAATACATTAACCAGCAGAGGAGAATAAAAAAAAAAGTTTTGCCTGATACCAGGCCTATCTCTGAAATTCTGCTCCTTGAGATAACTCCATATGGAAATTCTTTTTCATTAACTTGAATGAGAACTGGCAAATGAGAAAAAATGCAAGAGAAATGTTCTATCTAGCTTTAGTTTGCTTGTCAAGGAAACTCTGCATATTGCCATAAACCAGTGGTGGCGAACCTATGGCACGCATGCCAGAGGCAGCACTCAGAGCCCTCTCTGTGGGCACACAAGCCATGACCCAGAGATGGCAACCGTCCCTCTTCAACCAGCCGCCTGCTAACTCGCTGAGGTCCCACATGGCCAGATGCATCCCAGCACCCATGCGCTCGCTAGCCTCTGTGTGCAGGGGCCGATGGTGTCAGGCAGCAGCCGCCCCAGCCCATCTCACCTTGCCCTGTGATGATGGCACCCCCGCCTTGCCTTGCCTCACCCCGCAGGACGAGCCTCCTGCCCACTGCCCCACCTGCCAGAAACCCCCTGGATCTCCCCCAACCCCTGCCCGGCCCCCACAGGCATCCCTCCCCACGAGCAACATCAAGGTGATCACGCCCACCTTGACCACACCCACCCAATCTGCCATGACCACCACAGCCATGCCCATCCAGTGGGCCATGCCCAACGGGCACCCGGCGATAAATACGTAGGTTTTGGGTTGCAGTTTGGGCACTCGGTCTCTAAAAGGTTCGCCATCACTGCCATAAACCCTTATGTGTCAAAATTCATATTTCTCATAATGGGGGCATGCAGTTCAGGACTCCAAAAATATATGTAGTTTAAGGGGAAATGCACAGGAATGTTCTTATCATAGCAATTATGTGTTATTTTCTCTTTGAAGGTACTGCTTGGTGGGGAAAAGTGTACCAAAGGAAAGGAAGCGGACAAATACAATATAAATATTTCTGCAAACTTTGGTGGGGACAAAAAATCGCAAATGTAGGGGCAAGCTGTAAACATGGTTAATAAACAGACTCTGATGAAAATGACATTGCATCTCCTATCCCCAGTGGTGGGATTCAAATATGTGAATAACCGGTTCTCTGTGTGGATGCTGCTTCTGGAAGTCCATTCTGGGCCTGGGCAACAAAAAATTAGCTACTGGTTCTGCCGAAGTGGCACAAACCAGCTGACTCCTATCACTGCCTATCCCTAATTAGAACAAAAAAGCACTCCTCACCTGGACTTACATTTAAATCAACTATTTGTGAGATATTTAACAAAAGAAGTAAACGCTAAAGGTTTCCCCTCTCTACTTGTGTCCGACTCTAGGAGGCAGTACTCATCTCCATTTCTTAGCTGAGGGAACCAGAATTGTCCAAAGATATCTCTGTGGTCATGTGGCCAGCATGACCATACTCCAAGGCGCACAGAGTGGTACCTATTTATCTATTCACATTTGCATGCTTTTAAACTGCTAGGTTGCCAGGAGCTGGGGAAACTAATGGGAGCTCACCCAGTCACAAAGCACTTGGGTCTCAAACCCTGGGCTAGAAAGTCAGCTTTCTAGAGACAAGGTCAGCATCTTTAACCACTAAGCCATCATTTACCAATATTTAACATAAAGGTGTCCATATTATAGCACTCAGTTTCTTTTCTTTTGCTTCTTCCTTTATTTTTGTTTAAAAAAATAAAAACAAGCAGTGGAAAAAAATACATAACAAACAAGCAATGTTCAGACCAGTTGCTATCAGTAGAAGTTGCAAAATCATTGTTAATGGGAATTTGAGAAGTTTGTTTTCATTCGGTTTCTTCTTTCTCAGAGACAGTTGGGTTGGGCACTGTCTGCATACTAATAGGCTAGATAAGGCCACTATGCTAAAAATGAGTCCTTGGATGATTCCCAAGGCTGAAAATTGAGTAAGCACCCTTCTCTAGATGAGGATGTGCTTCCTCAATCCTTCACTGTCATTGCATAATGACAATACATTGCCAATAGAAGCTCAAGGAGCATCATCAGTGGCTTAGAATGATTTGCAACAGCTTTCAAAGCCCTCCAGCTATGATTATTCTTGGACAGGTTCAAACCAGAAGGAAAGATGTGAAGTAAAAGGAATCCAAATGAATAGCAAACCAGAAAAATAGCCTGCTTCAACATATATACAGTAAAAACTCCCTATTTCTGATCCTGTAGTCCCTTAATTTGGGATAGAGTCAGGGCAACTGGATGGAGCTGAGTATTTACTGGCCAGATGCCCTTCCTGATACCACAAGGAGTTCACAGCACAGTTCTTTGTGCCCTAGGAGAGAAACATCTGCTCCTACCTAAGACTAAACTCTCAACCTTCCAAGCGGAAGGTGAGCATCTTCACCACTAGGCCAGGAGTCCACAGCCTGGTACTGGGCCATGGCCTTTGTCCACCTGCCCTGGGAATAGCTGGTGAGCCCCCCCACTCTCGGTAGCACCATTTGTGCATGCCCAGGGATGCTAGCACCACCACCAGTGTCACACAGGTGCCAGTGGCCTGTTTGTGCATACATGCACCTGCTAGCCCCACCATCATGCGCGCACCCATTTGCACATCCGTGCACAGGGCCACATTTCCCTGCTGCTCCCTTTCCTTCCAGGCTGCCAAGTTGTAAAGGTTGGGCAGCTCTGCGCTAGGCCATCATACTGCTCATTCAACATATATATACACTATGAGAAAATAAAGGGTATCTAGGACACGTTTTTAAATAACAGAAACCCCCTTAATCACCACAACATATCTTTTCTCTTGAGAAAGGACAGATGCAGGCCAGAAATCCTGATGAGAAGGAATAACCAAATTTGGGAGGCGGTTTGAATGTCTACAAGTCACCATGTTGAAACTCAGGGAGTACTCCTTATGCATTCTCAGGCAACTTCAGATTTGTTTTTACTAAGCAAAATGAAATGACTGAAGTCTGGGTAATGGGACCAGAGGCTGTTAATTATCATTATCATGCTAATTATCAGCGTTTTTGGGCTTCCATTAAATGAGAGATATAGAGATGGGAAGATGATGAAATAGAGATGCAATAAAAGCCTAGACTGTGATATAGTGATACATGGTTTAGTGATTCTGATCTTTGCCAATTTCCTCATTTGGGAACCAAAGCTTCATCTCTGGACAGACGAATGCTTTAATCAATATTAAAGACACGATGTAAGGATATAAAGTAGACTGAATGCAGAGCTTTAACAACAATTAGACACATTTATCACATGCTAGAGATTCTATCCCTCTGCTTTGGAATTCACATTTTTTCTCAGTGTTTTAGAAAATGATATCTTTTCTATTTTGGTTTTGAGTTTAAAAACATTGACCTCTATTAAATTCAACTTTGGTTGCCCTACCAGAGCAATTGAGCAATACACCAAAACTATAAACAGTCTTTCTAAAGATTATTTTATTTTCTATACACATATTTATATCCAAAAACTATCTTATTACATTCTGACACTATGAAGAAAATCTCAGAAGCCTCTATTACATTGCTGTTGATGAAATGAACATTTGCAAGATAGGAAATTTAGAACTGGCCTCATATAGTCTCTTTCTGAATTTCTGTAACTTCAACTTGAAATAATTTACTTTTATTTTGTTTTGTAATGAGAGACAGCCAGACAGACAACTTTTAACTTAGGTTCTGAAGAAATCTTGGACATCTGATGATCCAGAAGTGTGCTGCAGCTGCCAAAAAAACCCAATGCAATCCTAGGCTGCATCAATAGAGGGATAGAATCAAGATCATGTGAAGTGTTAATACCATACTTTATAATGTGTTGGTAAGACCACACTTTGAATATTGCATCCAGTTTTGGTCACCACATTATAAAAAATATGTTAAGTGCCTAGAAAGAGAAGAGCAACAAAGATGATTAGGGGACTGAAAGCTAAAACATATGAAGAACAATTGCAGGAATTGGGTATGTCTAGTTTAATGAAAAGAAGGACGAGGGGTGACATGATAGCAGTGTTCCGAGGGGCTGCCACAAAGAAGAGGGGGTCAACCTATTCTTAAAAGCACCTGAAGACAGGACCACAAGCAACGGATGGAAACTATCATGGAGAGAAGCAACCTAGAACTAAGGAGAAATTTCCTGACAGAACAATTAATCAGTGGAATGACTTGCCTCCAAAAGATGTGGGTGCTCCAACATCACTGAAGGCTTTCAAGAAGAGACTGGATTGCCATCTGTCAGAAATGGTGTAGGGACTCCTACTTGGGCAGGGGGCTGAACTTGATAACCTACAAGGTCCCTTCCCAACTCTGTTATTCTATTCTAACATTGGAAGTTTTTAAGAAGAGATTGGACAACCATTTATCTGAAATAGTATAGGCTTTCCTGATTGAGCAGGGGGTTGGACTAGATAGAAGACCTCAAAGATCCCTTCCAACTCTGTTATTCTTATTCTTCTAAGACAAAACTCTGACCATAGCAGGAATTTTCAGACCAGTCCAGACAAATGCTGTGCGACTTTATTTGAAATCCCCAGTAATGGAGGTTCTACTGCTTTACTGCTTAATACCTCTCACCATAAAAAAAATAACTCCTTTTTAAAATTTGAATCTCTCTCAATAAATCTTCCATTTCTTGATTCTTGTCCTGCCCTTGGACATTACAAACAATAAATCCCTATCTTCTTCCTTGGGATACCCTTTCAAATGCAGGATTTGAAGACTGCTATCATGTCTCCCCTTAACCAAGCCTCCAAGCCTCTCACCTTCTTTTGTTGCTCTCTTTGCAATGCATCCTTTTTGTAATTATTTTTCCAATTATTGGTTTTTTGTAATTATGCACGCACATACACTGCTTTCTATTTAGCAAAAGAAATGTTCTACTTTCATTGAATTCAAATTGCAATAGTGTTCTTGGGCCTAAAAATAACCAGTCAAAGTGCTAGCTAGCTTCAAGCTAGATCATGGAAATTGCTCGCATAAAGTCTGGAGATGCAGGATTTGCTGCATCAGTGGGCACAGAAACAATATGTGGAGTTCTTCATAAATAACACAAGAGAAAAATTCAAGTAAAATAAAGAAGGAGGAGATGGAAGCAGAAAGCAAAAGAGAAGAAGGGTGGAGAAAGAGAGAGATGCCAGATGATATGTTACCCATTCCAATTCTCTTTTCTGCATCATATATACTCCCAAACAATCACGAACTGTCTCTCAGTAATTTCCATCAAGGTGAGGCAATTTCTTCTAACCACAGAATTGAATACTGGGTGCAATTCTGGTCACCATAATACAAAAAAAAAAGATGTTGAGACCTTAGAAAGAGTGCAGAGAAAAGCAACAAAGATGATAAGGGGTTTGGAGGGTAAACCACACAATGAACGATTGAGAGAACTAGGTATGACTAGTCTAACAAAGAGAAGGACTACCGGGCCATAGAATAGCAGTCTTCCAATACTCGGCTGCTCGTTGGCTGCAACCGGCCCTGCCTCAGCAGCCCAATGAGGCAGTGGATCTTGCGCATCAGTTGCCCAGCCTTGTGGGGCAGTGGCGCCCAGGCAATGCACGGGGCAGGGCAAGAGGTGGCGGCGGTGATTTCCGCATCACCAGGCCTGGCCGACAGCAGATCCAGAAGCAAAGCTATGCTGCCCAACCTCGAGCTGGTGGGGGCAGTGGCGGCGGCGGAAGGTGGGCTCTGGCACACACCCACCCTTCATTGCTGCCGCCCCACATCATCCCGCATGTGCCCCTGGGATGTGCATGTGGGATGATGCAGAGTAGCAGCAGTGAGGGGTGGGCGTGCACTACAGCTCGCCTTCCCCCACCACTGCCCCCACCAGCGCAAGGATGGGCAGCACAGCTTCACTTCCAGAGTACTGCCAGAGGGCCTGGTGATGCAGGGATCGCCGCCGCCACTGCCTCCTTCCCAGCCCTGTGCATTGCCCAGGCACTGCTGCCCAACAAGGCTGGGCAGCTGGTGCGTGAGATTCGCTTCCTCGTTGGACTGCCCCGGCCCCCACAGGCGTCCCCTCCATGAGCAACATCGAGGTGGCCACACCCACCCAGTCTGCTGTGACCACCACAGCCACACCCACCCATTGGGCCACATACACCCATGCCACCTGAGGGCACCACAATGCTGATGCAGCCCTGACACTTTACGATAAATAAGTGGGTTTTGGGTTGGGGTTTGGGCACTCGGTCTCTAAATGATTCGCCATCACTGGACTAGAAGATCTCCAAGTCCCTATTATTCTACATTCTATGAACTACCAGAGCTAACATGTGGTGCTATGTTCATTGCTTCTATTCTATCACTCATGGCAAAAGATAGGACTGGGAATCTATGAATCTAGAATTCCTTTACTCTGCTTGGATCAACCAAATAGGAACCTGCCAAGGTGCAGAAAACAGCAATAAATGGAATCGATCACTGGCATTTGTCATTCTTGGCAAGGAATACTTATACAAAGAAACAGAACTGAGCCAAGTGCACATAAATTTGATATATAGTTTGGAAAATTCCATCCATCCATCTAAAGAGAAAGCCACACAGCAAAATTATGTATCAAGAAAAAGGATATATACATTTCATATTACTATGTCTAACTTTCTGAGTATTGAAAAAAATGCACTGAGAAACAGAAGATGGAATGATGTGTGAATCTATGTGATATGTGATCAATTTTTCAGTGAAGTGCACATCCCAATTGGCAATATCTCAAATTGTTAAGTGAAAAAAACAAAGCAGATTTGGGTGGGTTTAACATTGGATATAATCTTTCTTTTATTCTCTAATTAGTTCAGTACACATTTTGTATTTTTCTTTCTCCTTTTTTGCCTTCTGGTTCCAAAGAGCTTTTCCTGTACCTTTATTCTGCGGTGCTTTATGACAAGATGGTTTGTTTCTGAGCAGACACACACACAGAGAGATAAAAAAAAAACTAATTAAATGATTCATCATCTTATTTGGTTCTCCCTCCCAGTGCAATTCAGTTCAGCAACTGGAGAAATGAAATATGTATTATTGCTTTTAACTTAGATCATTATTTTAATTCTAGCTGCTTCTTCCCCTTTCTAGCCATCCCCTATGGTGCAATATACACTTTGGGAGGAAAAAAAAAGATTTTGCCATTAAAGGAAGAGCTCCTTTGGGAGAAATTGCCACTGCACCTATTTCATATACAAATTGGGAGGACCATAAAATGACTATTTTCTGATGCATTTTGGAATACAGGTCATCCTCGATTTACAACTAATTGTTTAGCTACCATTTGAAGTTTTACAACTGACCCCCCCCAAAAATTACTTACTATATGACCTGGTCTGAAGCTCTAAAGACATATTCCCATAGTCATGTGATCAGACTTTGGGTACTTGGCAACCAGCCTGTATTCATGACTGTTTACAGGATCCCTCAGTCATGAGACTATGTTTTATGTTTTTGCTGAAAAATCAGCACTTATTACTATTTTTTTTTGCAAAAAATGTCCCATAGTAAACAATGGCTTTGCATGACTGCAGCAGTCATTGAGCAAAAGCTATGGTGTTTGTTTAATGACTGCTAGAAAAAAGAACATAAAAATGGGTCCAATCATGTGGTGAGCCACTTTACAACCATCATGAACTACAATTGTAATGGACAGGTTGCATTAGAGTCATAAGTTGAGGACTGACTATATTTATTTACTTATTTAAATTTAGAGGCTGCCCAAGTCCAAACAATTCTGGGTAGCTGAAAATTAAAATTAAGGAAAAAAAACCAGAAAATTGCCAGCCGCCTTAACCCTAATTTACTCATACTGTACTTATATGTAAGGGTGTAGGTCTATACATATGTTGTATATCGTATGTTTAAATGTGTGTCATGTATGTGTACACTTTGAGAGCAAGGAACTAAATTTCATTTTTAATGTATGCTGTTGTGCCCACAGTAAAAAATGACAATATCTAATATCATTGCCATTGGTTGGTTGACTAAATATATATATATACATAGCGGTTAACAAATAGTAAAAAATAACAAGACTAAAACTAGTCAAGTAATAAACACATAAGCAATCCCTGCAATAACTCCTATTGTCCACCCCAAACAAGGAGATATAACCTTCAAAAGTCCAGTGAGAGAACTCCATCTTTGCAGCTATATGGAAAGGCTATATGGGTCAATCTATTCTCCAAAGCACTTGAGGACAAGATAAGATGGGAGCTTATCAAAGAGGGATCCAACCTAGAAGTAAGGAGAAATCTCCTGATAGTAAGAACAATTAATCAGTGAAATGACTTATCTCCAGAAGTTGTGGATGCTCCATCACTGGAGGTTTTAAGAAGAGATTGGACAGTCATTTGTCTGGAATGGTATAGGGTCTTCTGCTTGAGCAGGATGTTGGACTAGAAAACCTCCAAGGTCCCTTCCAATTCTGTTATTCTGTATTCCAAAAATGTCATAGGAATGTCAGTTTAATCACTAGCAAAAAGCAAGTCTGTAGGGACAGGGACCAGAGAAAAACTGCCACTAACTGTTTTCACCTTGCAAAAATGGGGGACTCCTAACATTCTCAACTGGAACAAGGACATTGGAGAGGGTAGATCTGTCAGGACAAAACAGTCCTGTGGATACCTATGAGCCATGCCATCCGAGATTTTAGCAGTTAAAACTAATTCCTTGAATTGCACCTGGAAATTACTGGAAACCAAGGCAACTGAGTAGCATGCCAGTATGCCAGATGTTGCTTTCTGCACCAATTTCCTATTATTTTGTAACCCTGTACTACTAACACTTTTCACGATAATAGTTTGAATTTTCCTAACTTCTCACACTTCATCTAAAACATTCCAGAGAGGACATGTTACTTGTAAAATTACAGATATGGCTGGATAAGCTTTAACCCTAGTATTGTGAAGAGCCCTTAGATTATTTTTAAATGATGCTTTTAGTTATCAATGGGATTTGCACCATCTACCTATATGCAGGATTACTTGATATAATAGAAATAAAGATAATCTGTCTGGCAGTGGACAGGGTAGGGAGAGAAAGAAAGGGAAAGAACTGAAAGAAAGAAAAAGAATAGCCAAATCCACCCACTCATAAACTGATAGTTTAAGCATTAACCACCTTCATTCCTATGACCACTAACATAAATCTCAAACAAAATACTGCTGAAAAAAGGGTACCCCTAGAACAGAGTCAGGCCAAATGTTTTACCAAATCTTCTTTTTATGTCCCATGGCCCATATTCAGGATCACACTTCGCTGTCAAACTGCTAAGGTTGTCTGCTGGGAGGGGGTAAAAAAACATTCAAGGTGGTAGACACAATCATGGTGATTGAAGACCCCCCTCTTTTGTTCATGTATGGGAATGTGTAAAAAGAGGACAGGTCTTTGATGGCATGATATGGACACCATCTTGATTTTCTTATCCTTCCTGTAGATACTTCTGCAAACTGCAGAATCATGGTAGCACATTTTTCTGAGACTTTTCAAAAACTAACAAACAAAATAGATCTATTAAGGTTTCACATATAAATTTTGGGGAGAATAAATCCTCTTCAACCCCTGGAAAGAATTTCAAGAGCCACATGTCATTCAGCAGCATATTTGCACCACATCCATCCTCCTTTTCATTTTCAACTATCAGGGCATTGTCATCAACACAGTGCAAATTACTGATGTTTCCTCCTCCAATTTTAAAACCACAGTCATCTTCTAATCCAGCCTCCATTAATATACTGTACATTCAGCATATTAGTTGAATAAATAAGGGAAGAGCATACAACTTTATCAACTTGGAACCAGTCTGTTTCACTATATTCTGTCTATACGGTGATTTCCTGACCTGTGTATCTTATGAGGACAATGAGAAATTCTGGGACCCCTATTTTTCTGAGAACTTCCCACAGCTTGATGTCATCAACCCAATCTAAGATTGTTCTATAATTAATGATGCAAAAATTACTTATTTTTGGTATTTGACTTCCTTGATCATCCAGCAGGAATGAGCAGTAGTGTTCCGTGGTCTTTTCTAAAGCCAGCTTGAGCATCTAGCATATCTTTTTCCATGTAGACCTCCAATCTGTGTTGGATGATCCTAAGCATTATTTTGCTAGCAGGTGAAGTTAAGGATGTTTTACCATACTTTGCACATTCTGTTAAGTCTCCTTTTTTGGTATTGGAATGTAGTTTGACCTCTTCCAATTGGTTGACCACTGTGTTGTCTTCCATATTTTCTGGAAAATAACCCTACCACTACACTGATAGCCCTCCTTCATCTCATAGAATTAATGTAGCTTGGAGCTGAAGAAGCTTCTTGGATGAGAAGCAAAACATCTTCAAAGAAAACGAGAAAATACAGTTGCCTCTTGAAAAAGCACCTTTGAGACAACCCTGACCTGAATGACTGAGAATCTCCATAGACATTTAATATAGCTTAGGCAGATTTCACAGAATTTTAGGAAGGGACCTTGGATGTCTTCTAGTCTAAACCCCAATCCAATGTAGAAATCCTCATGCCACTCAAACAACTCACTGACCATTTTGCCCAAATGGATGTGAAGAGCTATCCAAGAGAAGGTTAATTTACCCATTCCTTCTTTTAAACAGCAGATAGAGGTAATTTAAGCTGTCCATTTCAGGAATTTATGTGGTTCCAAGTGTGTAAAAGAGAGATCACTGACTTCGTTCTCTGCATAAAAGGATAGTCCATCTTCCTTTTGAAATATCATGAGCAGGAACCAGAGTCACAATACAAATAAACTGCATTTTATGTTCCTCCCTCCCACTCAAAATGTGTATTTTTTATATATATCCAAACAAACTTTGTGCATCAAAAACATCATTCATTTCTTTTAAAGGAGACTGGGAGTATAAACACCTGTCACACTGGATTTGAAGAGGCTGTAAAACTTAGGATTCAGAAGGACATCATAATGTATCTAATATGAAGGTCTAAATTGATGGGGTCCACCAGGAAAATGATTTGGGGGTTGTGCCATATAAGATATTGAAACCATCTACCCAATATGTCAGCCATTATGAAAAGCTACTCCAGGGATTATTATGAAAGGAATCAAATATAAAACTGCCTATATTTTAGTGACTATAGAGTGATTGCTTGGAACATATTAATGTGTGCAGTTCAGGCAGTTCCTTATGAAAGTGGATATCAAAAGGCTGGTAGAAAGAGTGCCAAAGGACAATCATGAGAGCCAGAGATTTGGAGCATGTTAAGTCCAAGGACCAAAGATGATAGTATTCAGTCATTTTAGTGTAGCTCAGTGGTGGTGAACCTATGGCACAGGTGCCAGAGGCAGCACTTGGAGCCCTCTCTGTGGGCACACATGCCGTTGCCCCAGCCTTGCCTCTCCCCGTGACCCCCCTCCTGTCCAGCAGTCCCCCTGAAGGAGAGTCACCCATGAGCATGGCCCACGCGGAGCAGCGCAGCCAAGGACATGGCAGCCAGGCAGCGTAGACAAGACTCTGCCCTTACACCCCATCATGCACAGTTGATGCTGCAGGGTGTGGGCAGAAGGCGTGACTGCCATAGCACTACTGGGCTGCCTGGGCGATCTGCGGCGGGCCCTGGAGGCGGTGAGTGGCCCTGCAAACAGGCGGGGTGGGGGATGGGGGGTGGGGCAGGGGCAGGGCAAGGGGTGGAGAGGGGGCAGGGCATGGGGTGGAGAGGGTGCAGGGCCAGTTTTGGGCACTCGGTCTCTAAAAGGTTCACAATCACTGGTGTAGCTGTAAGTCATGTCCAGATAAAAAGAAGAGAAGAGAATTTAGATCAAGTCAATTTGTTTTCCTCTTTTGTGGCACAAGAATACGGGGACCTATCCAAGGAATTGGTCAGCATTTGTCTAAGAAAGAACAAAATGTAATTAAATTATGCAATTTGTGACCACAGAATTTTCTAGTTTATGATGAGGAAACAAGAAAGGCTATGGGTGAAATTAGGGAAGTTCAGCCTCTTCTTCTTGGTTTGTTCAGGAATTTATAAACTACTTCAGTTGAAGCAGCTTACAAAATATGAGGACTTTTAGATTAAAGCTGTGTCTAAACATGTCCTCCATTTTTGTTCCCTTCCTCTGAAATACATGTTTCTGATTCTTTCTGATTCTTAGAGCACTTTAGAATTTTGGTGAAATTTCTTACAATATATAGTTGGAGAGTGTCCTAGAGGTTGTCTTGTCTAATCTCTGCTCAGGGCAAAACCCACTAGTACAGCTCAGGCAAACAGCCATCGAATCTGTTTCAAAACCTTGAGCAAAGAAAAACTCACTACTTCACGTGGCAATAATTTTTTTAAACTTCCTTCACTATTGTAAGAAGCATGAATAGGTTTCCCAATCCCCTTATCTTACAGGGCATCCTAAAAGGGAGGAGGGGCTTTAATTGCCATCTTGTGGTTGTGGTTGCCATCTTGACTTTTTTTAGAACCCCCTCTAGATACCACTGGTTGAACGAGACTATTTGCCTTGTGAATTCTAAACTTTCTAAACACTTCTCATCCTTTCTTTTCCTTTCTTGAAAGCTACTTTTTCCCTTTCCATCCAACTCTATTCTTCCCTCTTTCTTTCTTTTCTTCTTTTTCTATATTATCTCTCTCTCTCTCTCTCTCTCTCTCTCTCTCTCTCTCTCTCTCTCTCTCTCTCTCTCTCTCTCTCTCTCTCTCTTTCTTTGTTCTTTTT
>NW_015387240.1:19149-32807 GCF_001527695.2 Protobothrops mucrosquamatus | reverse complement strand
GGGTGACCTTGAGCCAGTCATTCTTTCTCTGCCCTAGAAAGGAGGAAATGGCAAACCAGTTCTGAAATCTTGCCAGGAGAACTGCAGTCAACACTGATTCATTATCAAGTCTTCTTCACTGTATCCTGGTGCTGCTCAGTATCTCCTACTCCTATAATTTCCGCTGCTTTCTCAAGCTGGCTACCACCCTCACTGCCTTAACAGATGACATGTCTGATGGGAACTTGGCAATCATCTGAATCCTGTTCTGTCCAGCATGGAAACATGAGCCAGAAACCTATAAACAAATTATGAATGTGCAGAAAGATACAGAAAAAAATGAAAGATTGGATTTTCTGCTGAATCAGCTGTAGCTTCCTTGGATTTCTAATGAGGGATAAAGGAACCGATGTTCTGCTTCAATTAAGCTTCAAAATAAGGAGGCATTGCCCATGCTAAATATGCAAATATGCTCTAAGGATCCCAATTAGAGAAGTATTAGTAATGCAAAGAGAAAGCCTTGAAAAAAAAAGAGAAGTGATTGAAACACTCTGACCGCTGCTATTATTTTCCCCCATTAGCTATAGAAAATTGAAAAGACAGCAAGAAGACTGAAGGGCCAGAGATTCTGAGTTGCTTAGGAATTAGGGTTTTTCCAATTCTTATTACTTTAATTGGTAACAGTGTTTGGTGCCTGAGGGTTAACTTATGTCTTTATACAAACATTTGTATACAGCCTCCTTCCCATTATTCAAGATAGGTTACAACAAAGCATAAAATAGAAACTAAAATTAAATTAGAATCCCAACAATATTTTATTAAGATCAATAACAACAAAAAACTAAGGGAGGCCAATAGTTGTCAACTATTTTGGAGATTTTTGTCTATCTTGGAGATGAATTTAAAATTATCCAGTCAGATGCCTATAAAGATTCTCAGTCATCCAGTCACGGTTGTCCCAAAGGTGCTTTTTCAAAAAGCAACTGGACTGACTGAAAAAGCTTCTTGGATGAGAAGCAAAACATCTTCAAGGAAAAACAAAGTCCAGTTGCCTTTTTATAAAGTACCTTTGGGATACACTTCTTTTCTTCTGTTGGAGATTTATAACCATCACACAGGAATTCTTAAAAAAAAAAAAAAAAAAAGGTGGCTGCCTCCACCTTTTCACTCCTTATTTTTATTTTTTTTATTTTAATTTATTTGTATCCCACCTTTATTATTTTTACAAATAACTCAAGCTGGCAAACATATCCAACATAAATTCCTCCTTCTATTTCCCCTACAACAATAATCCTGTGAGGTAGGTTGAACTAAAAGAGGGTGACTGGCCCAAAGAACTCCCATAGTGGCTGGGGAATTCTGAGGGTTGAGGTCCACACAACTCAAAGTTCCCAAGGTTGAGAAATCTTGATTTAGGCCATTGAATCCCACCAGAGATGTGTACATGAATGATTAGAAGAAGGAATGCTGCACTAGCAGTGGAGCAGTGGATGCTTGCAGAACGAAGATTTTTAGCAACCCATCCCAAACAAATTTGTTAACTTATAATGGTGAACATCACCAGAGATCGTCCTGGTTGTTAAAATCCTGATTAATCAGTGGTTCCCAATATTTTGTGGATCATTACATTATCACTGAAAAGTTTTGAAGACATCACATAAGTTCAAATTAAATAATCACATTTTTTTCTTTTTATTTAATAGCTGAAATCTCAAGAGATTCTGGTGTCCCTGTAAAATATTAGATGATCTGGGGCAAGGACATCAACATCTCATTAGTTTTCCAGTAAGAATATGCAAACACTTTAGAGAGATTGTAAGATTCTGCTGGATCAAAAATTATATTTCTATTTTGACTCTTGCATTGCGGACAACCTGTGGTAAACTTTCAAATCACATTTGCTCATACCACATCTGAAGAACCACAGCTATAGTTTTTGACATTATTTGGTTTGGTAACAAAGGAACCCTCTTGAATTCTACAGATAAAAAGAAAGAGGAATTCATGGATGGAATTCATGGATTTGTCATCCTCCATCTTTGTGACAAGTTGGCTCTTCCCTCAAGCAACCTGCAACCTATAAGGCTAATTCCCAACTGTACCTTACATCCCAAGGAAAAACCCAAGGCTGGGCAGCCAGGGAGACTGCAGAATGATGGAGATGCTGTCCCAAAGGTGGTTTTTCAAAAGGCAATTGGACTTTTTGTTTTCCTTGAAGACGTTTCGCTTCTCATCCTAGAAGCTTCTTGGATGAGAAGTGAAATGTCTTCAAGGAAAACAGCAAAAACAAAGAAAGTCCAGTTACCATTTGAAAAAGCACCTTTGGGACAACCATGACCTAGATGACTGAGAATCTCCATAGACAGATGGAGATGCTGGTACAAAAAGCAATATTTCCACTTTAGGAGAAAAAAAAAACCCCAAAACACAGAAAGACTTCCAGAGGGGAGGAAAGTTTACAAAGTAAATGAAGTAGAAAAGCAGAAATTTCTTTTCTAGAGGAAGAAAATGCTCAGGACATCTGGAAACAGTTTCCACCGCAATATTATGTACAGACGATGAAGTTGCTTCCCTAATGTAATAGAGGCATAGCCTGAGTCACATTACAATGTGAATAGTACATGGCAGTTTAGTTGGTGAACAGCCCCTTTAGGTTTACAGTGATGGCTAAATGGAACTGCCTTTTTCCAAAGCTATTTACCCCGAGTGCCAGGCCCAGGGGACATACAACACTGGTCATCCATCAGCATTATACTTCGCTTGACAGCTTCCCCATTGGAGCAATCAAGAAGAACTTCTAATAAAGGAGTTTATGCAGCATATAGTTTCCCCTGCTACCAAAAATAGCAAAGAGGACTGGAAAACACAATGATTTAAATTACCACCGAGGCCAAAAGGGGAGCATTTTGATGAAATTTCCATGCAAGCCTCCTACATATACAGTAATACAGTTTCAATGAGTGCTCCAAGGACAAATAGCACTGATTACTGACTGACACCCATAAAATAGTTATTATTCATTAATGCTTTGCCACAACAAAAAAAAATAAAAAAATAAGAATCTTTCTTTTAACAGCACAGATGCTATGAAAAAGAGCAAGCCACATTCAAAGCTTCTTTTTTTGCCAAATGAAAAATACTGTTTAAGATTTTCTTCCCTGACATTTTGAAATATTAAATTATTTAAGACTGTGCATACAGCGAGAAAGAGACTTTATATGTGTGTGTACCTGCCAATACACAGAAACTCACAATCTTTTTTAAATTTATAAAACAGGGTTTTATATTTGAAGCAGGGTAAATGAAGAGATTGTTCAGAGCTAGGCACATTTCTAGTTTGAAGAAATTTCTATTTTATTGCAAAGCTACATTACAGAATCTTGCAAGTCTGAAAGTACAATTCTCCTGCCATCTCCTTTACAGCCTGGGGAATTAGGAGGGTCTCTTCTGAGCCTCTTGTCCCACCTGGTATCCAGCTGTAGACTATGTTCTCTCTTATCTGATTGTTCCCTAGGCGGCATCTCTTCACCCTATCTCCCAAGGTCTTTCCCTCATACCATTACACTGTGTGAAGAATGGCTGGAGGGGCTGAACATGTTTCTCTTCCAAAAGAGATAATTAAGAGAGAGTATGATGGTGGTCTGCAACTGTGTGAAAGGCTGTCACATACAGGTGAGGAAGAGTTGATCTATCATTTGTTTAAATCAGACAACTAATGGACTGTTTGTTTTTCAAAGAGAATATTATAAGGAATTTCCTGGGGCCAAACTTATTAAGCAATAAAAGCCTGAAACAATGGGAAGACACCATTACCGCCCTCACTGCAGGCTTTTTTTTTAATATAACTTTTTATTAATAATACAAAATTAAAAACACATTGGACATAGATATGATGTCACTGGTTCCATACATCTTCCAACATTTTACAATAGTATTAGTACTCATATAGACATACTGTATAGTTCTTGAACTTTGCTCACTATTTATAATATACTATTAACACTTTTCCCCTTATTTCTATATATCTATTTATCTTTTAAATATACATTTGTCTATAATCTATATTTCATTCTAGCACTATACATTTATCTTGGCTACCCTCTTATTGTCTATCCAATCATAATTTTTTTCCCAGATTTTATAGTACTTGGTTTCACTTTTGTCCTTGAGTTCCCATGTAAGTCTATCCATTTCAGTGCAATTGAAAATTTTCAATAATATTTCCTCTTCGGTTGGAGTATCTTTCTCTTTCCATTTTTGAGTGAAGGCTATTCGTGCCGCTGTTACTATATGCAGTAGTAAATAATTTGTGTCTTTCTCATATTTTCTTTCTATAATTCCCAATAAGAAAAATTCCGGTTTGGCTTCTATATCTATTTGCAAAATTTCTTCCAACCACTTCTTTAATAAGTTCCAACATTTTTGTGCCTTTGGGCATTGCCACCACATGTGGTAGTAATTCCCAACTGTCTCTTCACACTTCCAGCATATCGAGGATTTCCCCTTGTTCATTTGTGCTAATCTTGTGGGAGGGAGGTGCCACCTATAAAACATCTTATAGAGGTTTTCCTTATAGGAGGTCTCACCGCAGGCTTTCAAATAGGGGTTGGATGACCAGTTATCTGGGATAGTTTAGTGCAGCGGTCTCCAATCTTTTGGGCACCAGGGACTGGTTCCATGGAGGGTGGTTTTTCCATGGACTTGTATGTGTGTGGTTTCGCATGCTGCCGGACCCTGCACATGCGAAGATGGGCCTTCGCTCACTTGAATGGTTCTGGGCAGGCCATGGACCAGGAGTTGGGACCCCTTGTTTAGTGGATTCCAGCACTGAGCACAGAGTTGGACTTATTGGCATCCAATTCATGCATTTTCTATTTCATATTTCTTCTGGAAACTTGCACTCATACTGAATGCTATCAACTCTCTCCAGAAGAAAGAAGAAGGAAAGGAACCCTCTTATCACTAAAATCAGGCAACACGTGTGCAGAAAATGAGACTGCAGCCTTTGATATGGACAATGGCTCCTCAAACTCTAGTAGACCATCAAGGCCAGAAGATTGGAAACTGTAATCATCATCATCATCATCATCATCATCATCATCATCATCATCATCATCATCATCATCATCATCATCATCTCCCAGTGAGGCACTACCTTGACATGGTTGTGCTTGTGTACTCTGAGGAAGATGAGAGCTATGCCAGAGGTTCAACCATACTGGACAGGTCTCATCAGAGGAGTCAGACAAAGAGTGTCTCTCCCATAAAAAATATGGTGAGATGTAAATTTCAGAAAGCCATACCAGCTCGGATGTTGCCCAGGTTAACAAGGTCTGCGCTGGATGTTGGAGTTCCTGGATATCTGGTGAAAATGGGTTACAGGACTCAGGACTATTGGCTGAGCAACCAGGGCCAGCAGCTGCAGAACTACTGGAAGAAAAGGTGTTTACCCATCGCAAATACACAGTGATTGAAAACAAAGAAATAATGATCTGTTATTACAGATCAAATCCAACAAGAAGAGGATATCTAAAACGAATGCACCAGTTCTGGAAAGAACAACATCCAGAATCAGAAATAACAGAACAGAGACTAGCAGATCAACGCCAATTTATAATACAAAATAAAGTATTCACAGAAACAGAATTGGATGAACTGCAAAGGTTTACCCAGGGCAAAGAAATCAAAGCCTTGCCAGAAGTAATTCAGAATGTAGAGGCAAACCAGCGGGAGTTGGCAGTGAAGAAATCCAGGAGAGATATACAACTGTTCTCATTTGGAAACCAGGCACCACTTCCTCAGGAAGAACAAAACCCTCTAACTAAAGAAATAAAAGAATTAAAACAAAGAATAACTGAGCATCTAGAACAGCACAAAAACAACAGAATAAGGCTGCCTGCATTGAAGCTTGTTCCAAAGAAACAACTAGCACAAGCATTAAAAGATGCAAATACTGCAATATCAAGTATAAGCACCAATTCACTGCAAGAAACAAACCAACTAATGTACAGCACAGCTGCAGTTATAACTGAATACCTGGGATGCAAAATCAACAAAGAAGAAAAACAAACAAACAGTGCACCACAAAAATGGAAGGTTAAACTAGAAAATAAGATCAGCAAGTTAAGATCACATGCAAGCAAGCTAGAACAGGTGAAAGAAAAGAAGCTGAAGAACAAGAAGACCAAAGAATACCTAATCAAGAAATACCACTTAAAAACAAGGAAGATCAAGGAAGCTCTGGAAATAATAAAGCAGCACATAACAGCTATAGCCAGGAAAATCAGTAGATATGAAGCTCAAATTGCAAATTATAGGTAGAACCTCCAATTTCAATCCAATCAGAAACATTTCTACCAATCCATCAATGGAGAAACTGCAATGAATCAGTCACTATCTGACAAGGAAGAAACAGTGCAGTTCTGGAAGCAGATACGGGATAACCCAAAGAAATACAACAAGGATGTGGCTTGGCTAAAAGAGGTGGATGCAAATAAAACAGAAGTTGAAATGAAAGAACTAGAATAACAACAGAAATGGTAGAAAAAAGAGCAAGGAAGATCAAAAAATTGATCAGCACCAGGTGAAGATGAACTGCATGTGTTTTGGTTGAAACATCTAACTATTATATACCCACTCATTGCCAAGCAGTTCAACAATATACTACAGGCATCAATGCTGATGCCAGCCAGAGCATAGAACAACTCAAAGAAGTAGTGCAAGATCAGGAGACATGGAGAAACCTGGTCCATAGAATCGCCAAGAATCAGACATGACTGAATCATCGTCACCACTACCACCACCACCATCATCATTATTATCATCATCTTCCCAATGCTAGGGATGCAAATAGTTAATAGTCTATACAAAGTGGAAAGGTCAGATTGATTTAGTTAAAAGCCAAAATAACAAATAAAGTAGATAGAGCTAGATTTCTACTGGGATCTGGATGATACTGATGATGCTAAGCTACTTTGTCTTGTTAAAATCTGTTTTTTTTTTTTTTATTTTCCTGCAAATCAGATGAATGTTACCAAATGGCAAGTGGAAGAGGCTCAGCATTTGTTATGAAGAAAGGTAAACAGGAAGGACCAATTTGTGGTTCTTTGGAGTTGAGCTTTCTATGTCACTTGCTTTCAAGAAAATCTGCAAAGCATCATTCCTTTGGTATTTACTGGAAAACACAATATGAAGCCTTTTGCAATTTGTTCTGGCCAGCAGATGGCATTTAATACTGAGAAGTCAAAGGTGTTAGAAAGCAAAATCCAGAGGACTTGTTAAAGCACCATTTGCCTGTTGATGCTGCTAAAACCAAGAAAGCTAGCTGCTGATTGGCTCCCCATTTACTATCATGGCAGGCTTCCTTCTTACTTTCTGCCAGATCAGTGGTTCTCAACCTGTGGGTCGGGACCCCATTTGGGGACGATTGACCATTTCACGGGGTTCGCCAAGCAAGGCTGTCCGCCATTTTTTTTGTCCACCATTTTTTTTGTCCACCATTTTTTCCCCTTTTCCAGCGGGTGCCTTACCTCCCTTGGGCTGGGCCAGATGGTGGTCGGCCTGCTCCATCTCTGCCGCTTGCCAGCTACGCCTCGGCTGGCGCAGGGGGCGGAACCACGCATGCGCGGTGCTCCCGGGCAGGGAAAGTCCTCAACTTACGACCGGTTGGGTAGTCCTCGACTTACGACTGGTTTAGTCCTCGACTTACGACCGGTTCAGTCCTCGACTTATGACCGGTTTAGTCCTCAACTTACGACCGGTTGGGGTCGCGGCATTAAAAAGGTTGAGAACCACTGTGCCAGATCATATTTACAACTGCCTAACAGTGAAATGAAGCAATGATGGCCAAGGAGCTTAATTTCCATTGCAACCACTTTCTCCTGACAGCAAATGAACAAAGGCAATAATATGATATCAACACAGCACTGAAATGTATCACAGTGATCTTCAGAAAGACGTAATTGTAATCCAGTGCAGAAACTACCAGGAATACCAAAACTTAGACAAGGCAGTTTTGCTTGAGTCCTACGCTATCTTTGTGGGATATTTGGTTGGGGAAGGACTTAGATGTGTTAAGTCTTAGGGAGCTAGATCGTCTAGCCCACGGGTGTCAAACTCGTGATGTCACGAGACGTGTCGCGATGTATATCACAACCTTTTTTCCCATTGCCGGCAATGGGGTGGGCACGGTTTTGGCGTAACGCATCCAGCCTGCGGGCCGGCAGTTTGGCATCCCTGGTCTAGCCTATAAAAGAGAAGGATTAGAGGGGACATGATAATTGTCTTCCAGTACTTGTGGGGATGTCACAGAGAAGAGGGGATTGACTTATTGTCCAGAACACTGCAGAGCAGGACAAGAAGTAATAGATGGTAGCTTGTTAAAGAGAGATCCCACCTAGAAGTAAGGAGAAATTCTCTGACAGTGAGAATGATTAATCAGTGAAACAGCATGCCTCCTTGAGTTGTGGGTGCTCCACTTGCTGCAGGTTTTCAAAAATAGATTGGACAACCATTTGGCTGGGATGGTCTAAGGCTCCTGCCTTGAGCAGGGGATTGTATCTCAAGACCTCAGAGATCCTATGTTTTATGTGCTGCTTTGTCCTGGTTCAGGTCTTTGCTGGTGCTGATGACTGCTGTTCAGATTTTTAGCTATCAGTCTATATTGCTCCTCATGGTATTTAGCAGCTATTTTAGGAGTAGGCAACTTTTTTTATGATGATGATGACTTCAGTAAAATACCTTTAATGTGAGTCTTGGGGTAAATTCAGAATCTTGGATACTGCAAGAAGAATTTCCAACCCTCATTTATAGTGAGTTCATTAAGGCCGCATCTCTTTCAGTGACTTCCTATTTTTCTGGGCACCTGAGACCGAGTTGCCATTTATAAAATAATATTTCAAGTAATTCTCCTCCTATCTCTTGACTGTTGAAATCTGCATTCTCCATCCCCTTCCCAGCCTCCTGAGAATTTCTCATACCTACTAACTTCCACAAGGTTGCTGGGAGAGATAAACTGCTTCTTTGTAGAAAAGGCTGGTTACAAGTATAGCATTAATTAATATTGTTCTGTTAATTAAATTTCTGTGACTCCAGTACACAGAATAGAATTATCTCTCCTTACAGGGAATTGCTGCTCATACCGAGATGCCATTCGCAATCTTAGGTCAAATCATGGAAGGGGCATCAAATCTTTTCCCCAGAGAATGAACTGTTACTGAACTAAATTCATTGTTTAATCATGTGCGAGAATACATTGTAAGCCTAATGAGTTACACAAATAATTAACAGATTTTTATCAGGCAAAAATAAATAATTAGCTTGGAGTCAGTTCCCTGAGTTAAATATACACACAACCATACACAGTGAGTTATAGAATTATCAGTGGCATAACTGTGTCATTGTAGATGAGAACATCAATCCAATGAGGGGAGAACAATTTACACCCTACTGTAATTTAGAAACCCTTTAGGCATAGCTGACAAACATACTGCAGCAAATATCCAGCAATTAGTTAGACATTTAATATCTCCATTTCTCACCTTTCTTCCAAGAAGCATTTTTTTATTTATTTCTATCCCACCCATATTATTTTTTTATTAATAACTGAAGTATTTTTTTTATTTTTAATATGATATTTTATAAATAACTCAAATGCATGTTTGTTATAGGCTTGCAACAAGCCTGTTAAGTCAACTCCAAGAACACTCAGTTTAGCTGCTCCAAGGACACCCAGTAAGTGTTGTGTCTAAGCTGAGATTTGAACATGAAGTTCAACTGCAGGGGGTGGGCTAGGAGGTTGAAAATTGCATAATGGGTTTTAGGGGTAAAGAGGGCAGACAATAAAGGAAGTCACAAAAAAATGGCTACATGCTCCTCCAACTTTGATTTTTTTTCCTTGTTTTTTTATTCCCATTCAGTTCCAATGGACATCATAATAACAACTGCAATAGAACATAGCCTTATATTCCACTTCATAGTGCTTTGCAGCCCTCTCTAAGTGGTTTACAGAGTCAGCATATTGCCTCCAACAATCTGGGTCTTCATTTTACCAACCTCAGAAGGATGGAAGGTTGAGTCAACCTTGAGCTAGTCAGGATCAAACTCCTAGCTGTGGGCAGAGTCAACCTGCAATACTGCATTATAACCATTGTGCAACCATGGCTCATAAAGTCCTGTTTAATAATAATTAACTCCATACGCCTCAAGAATCCGTTTGTATTTCACAAGTCCTCTGTAACTATGTTTTGCTAAATATCAGTAGTATGGTTTGCTTCCAGGTTGAGGCAAGAGCCATAGTATCTGTAGAATGCCTAAAATAAACTGAACATAGTTAAAAATGATTACAATACCCTCATGTCTCCCATATCCTAATTAAAAAAAGCACAAAATAATTCTACTCACTGTATTTTCATCTTCTCATTAAATAAATAAATAAATAAATAAATGATAAAGTTGGAAGGGACCTTGTAGGTCATCTAGTCCAACCCCCTGCTCAGGCAGGAAACCCTATACCATTTCAGACAAATGGCTGTCCAGTCTCTTCTTAAAAACTTCTAGTGTTGGAGCATTCACCGCTTCTGGAGGCAGGTTGTTCCACTGGTTAATTGTTCTAACTGTCAGGAAGTTTCTCCTTAGTTCTAGGTTGCTTCTCTCCTTGATCAGTTTCCATCCGTTGCTTCTCATCCTGCCTTCAGGCGTCTTGGAGAATAGCTTGACTCCCTCTTCTTTGTGGCAGCCCCTGAGATATTGGAACACTGCTATCATGTCACCCCTCATCCTTCTCTTCATTAAACTAGACATACCCAATTCCAGCAACTGTTCCTTATATGTTTTAGCCTCCAGTCTCCTAGTCATCTTTGTTGCTCTTCTCTGTACTTTTTCTAGAGTCTCAACATCTTTTTTACATCGTGTTGACCAAAACTGGATGCAGTATTCCAAGTGTGGCCTTACCAAGGCATTGTAAAGTGGTATTAATACTTCACGTAATCTTGATTCTATCCCTCTGTTAATGCAGTCTAGCACTGTGTTGGCCTTTTTGGCAGCTGCAGCACACTGCTGGCTCATATCTAGCTGATTGTCCACTAGGACTCCAAGATCCCTCTCACAGTTGCTTCTATTGAGCAACTGTGAGATACCTGTGCATTTGGTTTTTCTTGCCTAAATGTAGAACCTTACTATGATAACCCTCCCATAATTAAACATGTTAAATCTCATCCCTAAAATTTGGCCCCCTCTATTAAGAATTGTAAGCTAAGCCAACTAGGTCCTGATCTGTATATGAATGAGAGACAATCAAGAAATCTCAGGGCTGTTCCTATGTGATAAAATATGAACAAACAAAAGTGAAGTATTGTTAAAAAAAACCCTACATGGACCATGGTGACCATCAAGTCACCAGGAATTAATCTTGACTTCAAGGAGGCTTTACATCTACTTTTTATAATACATGAAGAATTCTTGTTCTGTAACTGCTGCTTGCTATAGTCTAATCTACAACTTTATCTTTATTAATTCTGACCTTAAAACCTTATTTGCAGAAGACAGTAAGGGAGACTTATGTTTGATATGGAAATCAGGCCTTTGAATGGCAAGAACAAACAGACATATTTTAAGATATTCAGACTGCATTGTTTTAGCCAAGTTAAACCAACCAGACTTTTCTATGCTGTGATGAATTTGTACAGTCTTTGCAGTAGTCATTGATTCCTTTTGATGCAATAATTAACCAAACATGCCCACGGTAATCAAAATGACCATATTACTGACCAAAGGAGCTTGTGATACTTTATATCAAAATTCCACAGAGAATCCAGAAGGAACTTGTCTCCAAATTCCTCAACCCAAAAGCCTGCAAGTTTTTCATGCTGTGTATGAAGAAGCCTCTTACCATATACTCGATGTCTTTTTGAACTTCAGTTTCATTCTCTGAAATTGTCAGATAACAAATGTAATGTTTTAAAGCAAGGAAATCTCCAGAGGATGAATTGATTCCATTGGATAAGATTAAGACCAACTTGGGCCACCATTCATTGAATAATCTGTCTTTACTTATAAGATTTGGTTAATAGTGATAATTATTCTAGTTCACAAGAAAAGTAGTAAGCTGTTTCCTGATCAATCTTCCAAATACTGTTAATGTTATATTCCAGACATATAGCTGGAAGCACCTAGGGTGGATTTGAGGAACAGGAAAAACAGATCAGCTTCAGAACCAGTTGATAAGCAATGGGGTCTTGTGTAACAGCAGAGAAATATTTCTATCAAGCATAATTGATTCTTGCATTTGTGGATTTTAAATATGCCTTCAATCGCACTTCTAAAAGAGAGCTTGGGCCAAACTTAAGATCTCAACAATTAATTGGCATCTACTTACTCTCATCTATAAATGAGATTGATTGTGTGCCATCAAGTCATTGCTGACCCTTAGTGGCTATATAGATGGATTTTCTCTATGAATAAAAAATATAACAAAAGTGAATGCATAGTCCAGTATAATCAATGAGGCCACCTTGAGGAGGAAATCCAGCTCATAGAAGAAGGGGAAACAAAGTTGTATTCTTGATCCATTCTTGTTCAATATCAATAAAAGCTAATTACGTCAGCATTTAGCCTATTTCAAGCACCCACCAAAGTTGGTGACCCAACATCATTCAGCGCTTTTTACACAGATGATGAAGTTCCTATTGCAATCTCCTGTTGAAATGAGATTTATGTCAAAATTGACTGTGCACTGCAGAAAGAAATCTTTGTGGTCCTAGTGCAGGACCAAGAATGCCATATTTGCAAAAAAGCCCAAACTGAGTAATTGGTATGTCAATGATTCAAGATTGAGAAAGCAAAGTATTTTGTATTCTTAAGTGTGATCTTCTAATCTAAACCTTAAGCACCTATATTGCCCTGTTGTAGCTATGCTGAACATTTCATGCAATATTTTCAAAAAAACATCTTGGCTTCAATGTCCTTTTCTCAAGAGGACAGACTTGCAGCCCTAAAATCATATGAAGTTAGTAGCCCAACTTCATTATTGTGCATAACTTAATACCTGTTATAACTTTGCCAATATAAAGTAAATCTTGATCTTTTAAGGACTACATGCCAAAAACTCCTCCAAGTAGAACACATCGCCATAAGGCATAGCCTGGGAATGGATGCTATTTTTTTAATTTAGAGATTGACTTAATATGTGCAATGAGGGATATGCACTCTTGTTTCACTAACATGGTATTTCTCAATCTCAGCAGCTTCAAGATGCAATTTCAACTCCAAGAATTCCCCAACCAACATGATGGATGGGGAATTCTGGGAGTTAAGGTCCACACCTCTTAAAGTGTTTGTGGCTGAGAAACACTGCACTAATTTCTATTCATAGGGGGCTTTCCCTGGAAAAATTAATTCCCCTGGGAGTTAAATGCCAAAATTATTTCCTAAATAAAAGCTATGAATTACACCAAATTCTGTCCAATGTATTTACAGAAATCAAATAAACTGCCCTAGTCTTGAACGTAGCTCAATTTACTTTCTATTCTGAAGACCCCTCATTATTTATATTTGCATGTTTACTGCAAACTCTCTTGCAATTTAGGAAACAGGTTAAATAAAATTTCTAATGTGAGATACATTTGACCCTCTTTTATTCTGTTTTGTATATCTGTTATTGAGATTGACTTATACATCCTTGT
>NW_015387240.1:13262-17773 GCF_001527695.2 Protobothrops mucrosquamatus | reverse complement strand
CAAAGGGCTTTTTTCATGGGAATGGAAAGAAGGTTGAACACCAAGAAAGAAAGATGGATAGGAGATGATTGGCATGGCTAGAAGCTGTATGAAAGGGTCAGCATCTGATAGATGTAATACTAATAGAAGAGAATATTTGTAGGGATTCAGGGGTGGACTGTGAGGTCTTTGGTACTCTCTAGACTTGGTTGTTTGATCAAAGGCCTGGAGACTAAAACATATGAGGAACGGCTGCAGGACTTGGGTTTGGCTACTCTAAAGAAAAGAAGAAAGAGGGGTGACATGATAGCAATATTCCAGTATTTGAGGGGCTGCCACAAAGAAGAGGGCATCAAACTATTCTCCAAAGCACCAGAGGGCAGGAGAAGAAACAATGGTTGGAAACTGACCAAGAGAGAAGCAATCTGGAATTAAGGAGACACTTCCTGATAGTGAGGACAATTAACCAGTGGAACAGCTTGCCTCCAGAAATCATGGGTGCTCCGTCACTGGAGATTTTTAAGAAGAGGCTAGACAGTCACTTGTCTGAAATAGTATAGTTCTCCTGCTTGAGCAGGGAGCTGGACTAGAAGACCTCCAAGGTCCCTTCCAGCTCTATTCTATTAATTTCCCAATTATGTAACAACTTCAGTGCTAGAAAGGAGTGGGGGTTTTACTCTGTTTATATAACAGTAGCTTGTAATGGAACTAAGTTCCATCGGAGCAAAGGTATGGCTGCTATTGTAACTGGATTTTGTAACAAACTGGCTTTGAACATCTAATGTCACACTCTCTTCTTAGATATGTTTATATTATGCTGATATTAAACAAGAGATTTGCTGAATGTCTGTCTAGAGAATGACCCAAAGGCAGCTCCTTTTTTTGTTTTTGTTTTTTTCTGTCTACAACTCACTAATGAGGGCTTTCAACTGTCAAATGGACATCAGGCTCAAAGGAAGACCTTAGCAGAATTTCCCAGATATTTAATTGGGCAAATATGGACTAGGCTCGGCTTAAAACTTTCAGACAAAAACAAAGTAAGAATCTTAATAGTGTAACAGGAAGTCGCTACAAGTAATCTGCAACTTACAACCATAATTGAGCCCAAAAATTATGTTGCTAAATGATATAGTTGTTTTTCTACCTTTCTTACCATAGGTGTTAAGTGAATCACTGCAGTTATTAAGTTAATAACACAGTTTGTTAAGTGAATCTGGCTTCCCCCATTGACTTTGCTTGTCAGAAGGTGGCAAAAGGTGATCACATGAGTCTGGGATAGCATTCAAATTTTGATCACATGACCATAGGGATGCTGCAATGGTCGTAAGTGTGAAAAACAGTCATAAGTCACTTCTTTTCAATGCCACTGTAACTTCAAACAGTCACTAGAACATAGAACATAGAATAATAGAGTTGGAAGGGATCTTGAAGATCTTCTAGTCCAACCCCCTGCTCAAATAGAAGACCCTATACCCTTTTAGATAAATGGCTGTCCAGTCTTTTTTTTTTTAAAGCTTCCAGTGATGGAACACCCACAACCTTTGAAGGCAATCTGTTCCATTGGTTAATTGCTCTCACCATTGGGAAATTTATCCTTAGTTCTAGGTTCCTTCTCCCCTTGGTTAGTTTCTATCCATTGTTTCTTGTCTTGTCTTTTGGTGCTTTGGAAAATAGGTTGACCCCCCTCTTCTTTGAGGTAGCCCCTCAACTATTGGAACACTTCTATCATGTCTCCTCAGTTCTTCTTTCCATTAGACTAGACATACCCAATTCTTGTAACCATTCTTTGTATGTTTTAGCCTCCAGCCTCCTAATCTTTCTGTTGCTCTTCTCTGCACTCTTTTCAGAGTCTCAACATCTTTTTTATATTGTGATGACCAGAACTGTTGTAAGTCAAGGACTACCTGTACAAAAATGATGGATTGTCATCTGTTCAATATGAAGGTGCAACTGCATTTTTATGCCTAGTATAGTTTAAGTCTGGTATTTCCCTTTGGATGTTTAACTGAATTTTGCTTTGAGCTTCTCCATTGGATGATTGTCAGTGACTGATATAACTAACATCTCTGCCATTTTAACTTTTTAACTTAATTATTTTTTTTTTTGCATATTGCTATGGGGGTAAAATAGAAATTGAGATTTAGGAATTAATGTTAAAATGAATTTCACCCAGAATCATGCTGGAAGTGAGTATTTACATTTTAACAGATCCATGATGGCAGAGATACTGATCAGAATAAATTTTGGTAGTTGTTCCATTATAATTCAAAAGAACAGTCTATGATAGGAACAGACAAAGATTTTACCTATTTTAGAAGCTTTGAAATAGCTCTTCTCAATCTGCATATGCTTCTGATCTACAGACTTCAATTTGAGAATTCTAAGCTGCAATTGATGTTCAACCATCTGGGAGACACCCACTCTGTTTAAAAAGGACTGGATGGCTATGGAAGCATCCCACCATTTGTAGAACAGAGACTTCTGTTCTGGCATCTCTTGGGATAACTATGTGATTCTTGGTCATTCCAAGAAGCACAGGAGAGAGGAGGGAGCCCTTTCTCTTCAAACATACTTGCACAGTTATAATTCTTCTTACAAGTCTGGAAACAAATAGAAGCAACCTAGAACTAAGGAGAAACTTCCTGACAGTTAGAACAATTAACCAGAGGAACAACCTGCCTCCAGAAGCAGTGAATGCTCCAACACTGGAGGTTTTTAAGAAGAGACTGGACAGCCATTTGTCCGAAATGGTATAGGGTTTCCTGCCTGAGCAGGGGGTTGGACTTGATGACCTCCAAAATCCCTTCCAACTTTATTATTATTATAGATTTGGAGCAATCTCATACAGTTTGTAAAGTTCAATCCCAACCATCCTAAGACCAACTTCCACGAATATGTATTTCAAAATTAGACCAGATAGTTTCAGCATTAGAATTTTGTTCCTAGAAGGAGACTGCAAAATGGAAGAGACTTATACTGGTCAGCAAGTTCTTCTGTGGAAGGACACAGATTCATAATAGTCAGGCCATTCTTATATTTTCCAAGCAAAGCTAAAGTCCTGGATGATCTCAGTTTTATGCATGCCCTAGAGGTACCATTTGGAAACTTCTTGCTTTCCATTTCCCTGGCCTCCAAAGGCTTTCATCAGGCAGATTATTATTTTTCTGGCTTTATTTCATATTCTAATATAAACAATTTGCTAATTTAGTATGATTGGAGTGGAGGTTAGAGTGGAGTGGAGGTTAGAATGGAGGTTAGAGATTCACAACAATGAGAGAAAAGCCAAAAGAGGGAATGAGATTTATTCTTAATTAGTAGTGACAGCTGATCCCATGTTGGTAATCTTTACTGGATCATTAAGGAGAGAGCTGGGATTTTTTTCCTCCTACTCAAGAAGATTGGTTGACCTTCCTGATTAATTATGATCACCCTTGCCACTGCCTTTGCCACCCCAGATGGCTTGTCTAGGGAGCAGCAGTCTTAATATAAATCAGTATTGTTTGCCTCCAGTGGCAACAGCATAAGTCAAATTTCAGCAGTCATTTAGTGTCATCATATTATCATTTATTGCTTGTATCACATTTTTAAAAGAAAGCAGCAGCAAGAGGGTACGGGGTGGCAGGGCAAGAGGGATACATGAGTAGCTGTAGATTGGAGCAATAACAATGGCAGTGAATAAATGAGAAAAAAAATGGTTCTAGATTGTTTTCAGGCCAGAAACATGATTTATTTTTATTTTTACTGTTTTTTTTTATAATAACCTGTTACATTCTGCAACCCTCTATGCTGGAAACAGAAAACTAGATTGTGACCAATTCTACGTGGGACAAACATCACATCAATTAAAAACCAGGATCCACAAACACTGGCTGGCAGTCAAACACCATGATCCCAAATCCCACACTGATACCAAACAGCACCAGTTTGATTGGAGCAACACAAAAATCATTGGTCACCACTCTCATGAGTTCATCGAAGCCTGGCACCCCTCAAGCAATGCCATCCACAGACACATTGACCTACAACCAGCCTATGAACCCTTCAGAATCCAAATCAACCGCACAGCCAACCAGAGACAGCACTGATCCTCAACCAACCCATGCAAGTCCCGCCCACCAGCAGTTCACCTCCCAATGACCCAGACCTGATGTAACCTCCCAATCACAAGAACCATCGCAAGATTCACTGATGATTCACACCTGGCCCATCACAAGACCCATCACAGACCCTCACTTCACACACGCACACCTGAAGCCCTTTGAAACAGAAGAACACTGACATCCCCTAAACTCTGCTGAAGATGTTACCTGCCCTGGTAACAAAACATTCAGAAACCTGAGCTACAGATATTCACCAGGATTGCAAAATGTTTAGTATCAATCCAATATGTTTGTTTGACTTCCACTCCTATCAACCTGATCCAAAGCACTGGGTTGAGGAGGATTGTGTAAGCTTTTAAATCCTAGGGGGAAAAATAAAATCACTGTAAACATATATATACATATGCATATGCACACACACACACACACACA
>NW_015387240.1:5200-12802 GCF_001527695.2 Protobothrops mucrosquamatus | reverse complement strand
AGAGAGAGAGAGAGAGAGAGAGAGAGAGAGAGAGAGAGAGAGAGAGAGAGAGAGAGAGAGAGAGATGGATATACAGATACAGATACAGATGTAGATATAGATATTTCTGTCCTTTAGATCTATTTCACCTTATCTACCTGTCCTCAAAGCATGATTAAATTTCCAAATGATTATAGCCTATGCATCGTAAAATTGTAAAATTATACTCTACTATTTCTAAAACTATTTAGACTTTATAAGCTTTTGTATGTTAAAATCAACACCTTGAATTAAGTCCTAAAATGAAACAGAAACTGACTTTGGAATGTGAGATAGGTGTTAAATGAATTTACTGAAGTAATTACCAGTATCTCCAAATAATACACTGTGCAGTAATCAAATCTTGATACTATGAAGATACCCTTATTTTCCAAGAGAAAATATGTAATATAATCATAGGATCACAGAACATAAAAAACCATCTAGTCAACATCCTGTTTAGTACAAAAATTCAGCAAAGGAATCTGGTTTAACCGATGCCTTCAGGGGAAAAAAGAGCATTTTTTTTTAAACAACAACAAATAATGTTTCATTTAGTTTCCTTGTTGATTCAATTACAACTGGGAAAGTCTAATTTTCCAGGCTATATATTGTTCAGATAGCCATTTTTACCTCTTTGCCTGGGGTTTCTGTATTTATTTTAATAATATTTATCTTTTAATATGAATTTTATAATTGTTATATTTGTTTTTATACATGTAGTTGCTTTATTCAACAAAGTGATCTTTTTAATGAGATGGGTAACTATACAAATATGGTAAAATAAATAATAATAATAAAATAAAGAAAGAAAGCAAGGTTTCCAGAGGGAAAAAAAAATATTCCTGGATAATCACAAACATGAGAGAGGTAGACTGAGGTCCAAAGGGTGCAGTTCTTCATAGCCTGGTATTCAATCTTTAAATCAATGTATCTGAACATTCTGAAATAATTATGATTTCCAGAAGCACCTACATAGACATTTAAAGTGCTTGTCCTGGTAAATTTGAACACTGGGCGCTATCTAACAAAATGAAATTCAATGGTGAAAAAGGTAAGGTTCTACATTTAGGCAAGAAAAACCAAATGCACAGGTATAGTATAGGAGGTACCTTGCTCAACAGTAGTAACTGTGAGAGGGACTTCAGAGTCCTAGTGGACAATCACTTAAATATGCCAGCAATGTGCTGCAGCTGCTAAAAAGGCCAACACATTGCTGGGCTGCATTAACAGAGGGATAGAATCAAGATCACGTGAAGTATTAATACCACTTTACAATGCCTTGGTAAGGCCACACTTGGAATACTGCATCCAGTTTTGGTCACCACGATGTAAAAAAGATGTTGAGACTCTAGAAAGAGTACAGAGAAGAGCAACAAAGATGATTAGGGGACTGGAGGCTAAAGCATATAANTTCAATGAAGAGAAGGATGAGGGGTGACATGATAGCAGTGTTCCAATATCTCAGGGGCTGCCACAAAGAAGAGGGAGTCAAGCTATTTTCCAAAGCGCCTGAAGGCAGGACAAGAAGCAACGGATGGAAACCAATCAAGGAGAGAAGCAACTTAGAACTAAGGAGAAACTTCCTGACAGTTAGAACAATTAACCAGTGGAACAACCTGCCTTCAGAAGTGGTGAATGCTCCAACACTGGAAGTTTTTAAGAAGAGACTGGACAGCCATTTGTCTGAAATGGTATAGGGTTTCCTGCCTGAGCATGGGATTGGACTAGATGACCTCCAAGGTCCCTTCCAACTTTATTATTATTATTATTATTATTATTATTATTATTATTATTATTATTATTATTATTATTATTATTATTATTATTATTATTATTATTATTAAAATTCATTTAAGTTATTAGGTGAGAAAACTCAATTTAATGATTTAAAGCACAATTTATTTGCTAGTCAGAAACACTAGTTCTGTAATAATTATTTCTAGGAAAAGTACAATTCCTTCACTTGATATAACTTGAAGACATATGCTTCATTATGCAGAAATAGGTGTAGATTTCATTGTTGAAAGGTACATATCATATAAAGTAATTATTTAGTCAATTCCTTTTTGGGGATTTCATGGAGGAATAAAGTAATTATTTTACTGTGTAACCAAAAAAGCAGAAACCTATTGTAGGAACTGAATCTGTTCAATTCATTTTTGTGGACATGTGGAGGGTAATTGTTAGGCTAGAACAGTGGTGGCGAACCTATGGCACGGGTGCCAGAGGCAGTACTTGGAGCCCTCTCTGTGGGCACACATGCCGTTGCCCCAGCCTCGCCTCCCCCATGACCCCCTCCTCTCCAGCAGCCCCCCCTGAAGGAGAGTTGCCCCTGAGCATGGCCCATGCAGAGCAGCGCAGCCAAGGACATGGCACCCTGTCAGCGTAGACAAGACTCTGCCCTCACACCACATCATGCACAGTTGATGCTGCAGGGCGCGGGCAGAGGGCGTGATTGCCATAGCGCTGCTGGGCTGCCTGGGTGATCTGCGGCAGGCCCTGGAGGCAGTGAGTGGTCCTGCAGGCAGGTGGGGTGGGGGATGGGGGGACAGAGCAGGGGCGGGGCAGGGGGTGGAGCAGGGGCGGGACCAGTTTTGGGCACTCGGTCTCTAAAAGTTTCGCCATCACTGGGCTAGAAGAATAGTCATCCTCAACTTTTAAATCATGTTAATCTATCATATCAAAGTCATTATTTAGCAAAATGTAAGAACATAAGAGGAGAGTCAATTAAATGTAGTGATTAAAGCATCGGACTAGAAACCAGGAGATCATGAGTTCTAGTCTCATCTTAAGTACAAAGCCAGTTGGTTGACCTTGGGCTGCTAGTTGCATTCTCTCATCCCTAGGAAGAAGGCAATAGCAATAGCAATAACACTTAGATTTATATAATGCTTCATAGTGCTTTACAGCCCTCTCTAAGCAGTTTACAGAGTCAGCCTATTGCCCCCAACAATCTGGGTTCTCATTTTATCGACCTCAGAAGGATGGAAGGCTGAATCAACCTTCCAGGCAATGGCAAATCACTTCTAAATAACCTTTCCAAGAAAGGGCTTGTCCAGGCAGTCAAGATGTGATTGACTAGAAATAATAATAATAATAATAATAATAATAATAATAATAATAATAATAATAATAATAATAATAATAATAATAATAATAATAATAATAATAATAATAATAATAATAATAAAAGAACATGAGAATAATCCTACCTAACCAGGTCAAAGTCCAACTCAGTCCAATATCCTTATTTCTCAATAGCAAAATGGCAGCATATAGCAATAGCATTTAGGCTTATATACCTTTACAGCAGTCTCTGTGTGGTTTACAAGATAGAAGTATTATCTGCATATTGCCCCCAACAATCTGGGCCCTCTTTACCAACCTTGGAAGGATGGAAGTCTGAGTCAACCTTGAGCCCCATCAGGATCGTATTCCAGACTGTGGGCAGAGTTTGCCTGCAATACTGCATTCTAACCACTGTAGAACATTAGAATATAGAATAGAATTACAAGCTCTGTTCACCATTATATCCTTGAGTCATTGTTGCTTAATGAATCTTTTAATGAAAGAGTTTAGAATCTGATTTTGGTTGAAAAAAAAACCCTTTTTGTTAAAAAAAGAACCCAGCATTTATTTATTTAATTTTAACATATTTTTTTTAATCTACTCTGGGGTGCTTCCACATAGGAGATGTGGTATGTGAAGGTATCTTGAATTTAATTACCCTTTGATGGATCTGACCTCTCTGAATTCATGCAATCCCCTTTTTAAAAGTTTGCATTCTATGAGTGTAACAAGCAGCGCTTCATATAAAGCAAGGGGGATACCTATAAGGAAATAAGGAAAAAGCCTTTAAAGCCTTTAACTTTCCATTAGTTTTTTTTATATACAGTATTTGTTATCAGTAAGTCAATTTGATAACAGCTCTCTGGTCCTCTGGAATCTGGTATGAACAAATCAAATCTATTTCTGATAAAGTGAACCATAGCACTAAGGTCATACTGATATTTTTACATCAAAGTTGACAAGTATATACACATCTGCCATGAAATTTTTAAGGCTGAATTTTTTTTCTCATATGTTATCTCAGGTATATGCTCATAATAACTTTAAGGCCTTAAATACTATCCATCCAAATTCTTAAGCGCTATTTTAAGGACTTTTTTCTTACAGGAGATTCCACCTAGGTGTCCCTTCAACATTTATATAGGAA
Organism: Protobothrops mucrosquamatus; assembly: GCF_001527695.2. Taxonomy (NCBI): domain Eukaryota; kingdom Metazoa; phylum Chordata; class Lepidosauria; order Squamata; family Viperidae; genus Protobothrops; species Protobothrops mucrosquamatus. The sequence continues at coordinate 8,565 of NW_015387240.1, read as the reverse complement.
TTTGCTTCCTACCTTCATAACAAGTTCCACCTGTTCTAATGATGGTTTTGTTTGTTTTATATTTTTGGAATGGAAACTTTACATTCTGTAGAAGAGTCATAAAATTTCTTACAGATGCCCTTGTTTTTCATCAGGAACATATCATCTTATTTCTAGGGTTTTATATTTCCAAATGCATTTTATGTTCTTTTATATCCTTTTATCACATATGACTGTTTCATTGACTGCAACAAATGTATATGTGGGTGATAGATAACTCATATTGGTCAGTTGTGGTAGAATATGGTTTATTACCTTCAATGAATATTCCCCCCCCCCTCTCTCTCTGTCTCTCTGTGTGTGTGTGTAGAGAGAGAGAGAGAGAGAAATTAAAAGTGTAAAATGTTTCACATGGGAAACATTTTTTTAATATTAAAAAATTACAATATTAAAAAACAACCCTCAAACAAATGAAAGTATGTATTTAGGAAGGAGAATCTCAGCTTGCTTAACTTAGAGATGAAATATCTTGTTATAACTATAAAAAAAATCACCAGCTGGTTATGAATATAACATCTCACCAATGCCGTTTTAAGGCTTGCATATTTATCTGCATATTTTTGTTTTCTTCTGAATATCTTATGGGATAATCTTTAAATTCAGTTCCAAGAGTCCCACAGCAGAGCAACAAGTGTAGTTAACTAGTTTAAGGTCAAAAACTACTCATTTGATTAGTAAATGAATGTTTTTTTTTAAAAAAAAACAGGACTTTACTATTTCATTAAACACTTCCTACAATCTTTGTTATTACATTGTTAATACCTTCCCATTTCATAGAATTTATATTTATTACATGCATAGTTTTATCTATCTGCATCCTTCCCTAGGATGCAGATGGGTGAAAATCAATGTAATAAACATTGGGAAATGTGAAGGTATTAATAAATTGTAAATTGCTACAACAGGGGTCTTCAAATTTGGCCCTTTTATGACTTGTGGACTTCAACTCCCAGAATTCCTGAGCCCAGGCATGCTGGCTGAGGAATTATGGGAGTTGAAGTCCACAAGTCATAAAAGGGCCAAGTTTGAAGACCCCTGCACTACAATGTTATAGGAGCCTTGGTGGTGCAGAGGTTAGAATGCAATATTGCAGGCTAACTCTGCCTTCCGCTGCCAGGAGTTCAATCCTGACTGGCTCAAGGTTGACTCAGCCTTCCATCCTTTTGAGGTCGGTAAAATGAGGATTCAGATTGTTGAGGACAATATGCTGACTCTGTAAACTACTTAGAGAGGGATGTAAAGCACTATGAAGAGGTATATAAGTCTAAGTGCAATTGCCTCCTCCCTCCCCCCCCAATGGTAAATTCTTTGCACTGATGTTTTGTACATCTGAATCTTATCCCAACTTATGCTCCTCTGGCAGAGATGTTTCTCCTATTTTGGATTAACTAGATCTGACTTTTGAAAGCAGGAGTCTTTAACCATATAAACTTTGGCATTCAGTGCCCTATACACTCTACACAAAATCACAAACTTTTCTGAGTTTAATCGCCCACACTACAAATTCTTACAATTAAGTCTTCCTTTGATAAACTAAACTGAAGCTTATTTAATGATGACTGAGACTAAAACCTAATTGGAAGCAAGTGGAACAATAAGAAACAGATGGTTGCAGATAAAAGATAAAAATTAAGCTCATTCAAGGATATTTACATGTTGCATTGGGAAGGGGAGAAGAACCTTGTTAATACATTTCTTCTCCAGATGGTCACTGGGAATTGCATACACACTTAGCAAGTTGGATGGATGAATAGATTTGATTAATCTTTCCATTAGATATCATCTGGCATGATGCAGAAGCTCATAGTTAGAGGTCAAATAGCCAAATGTATCAAATATCCACACTCCACCGTACAATATATGCTAGATATAGAAAGCGATGGAATGTGGAATTAAAATTAGAAGAGCACATCAGAAATATATCTGTAAGTTGATCCCAGGTTTTTGTACATTGGTTCTTTTAACATTGAAAGCTCATTATATACATACAGTAGATGAGATGAGATGAGATGAGATGAGATGAGATGAGATGAGATGAGATGAGATGAGATGAGATGAGATGGCGTAACCTTTATTGTCATTTTTTAGTGTGGGCACACTGGCACACATTAAAAATGAAATTATGTTGCCTGCTCTCAAAAATGTACACATACATAACACACATATAAACATGCTATATACAACATATGTATATATATATACCTACACCCTTACATATAAATACATATAAATATTAATCACTGTCCATCTTGAATATATAGCGGAAGGAGGAAGCTTGAAAGTTCACAAGGTTAATACTGTATGGAACAAGCTATGACTGAATCTGGATGTTCTGCTTCAGATACACGAAGCCTCCTCCCAGAAGGTAACAAGGAAAACAGGTTGTGAAGAGGGTGTGTAGTTTCCCAGACAATCTTGCGGACCCTGCTCAAGCAACGCTTATGTGCTTTGTCCTGGATGGAAGGGAGGGAACTGCTAATGATCTTTTCGGCCATCCTCACCACTCTCTGCACCGCCTTCCTCTCTGAAGCAGTGATGCTTCTAAACCAGACTGTGATGCTGTATGACAGGATGCTCTCGATCATCCCTCTGTAGAAAGTGGTCAGGACAGGGGAAGGAATATTTGCTTTTCTCATGCGACGCAGAAAATGCAGGAGCTGCTGTGCCCGTTTCACCAGTATTTTGCTGTTGAGTGACCAAGCCAGCCTACTCATTAGTTGCACACCCAGAAATTTGATGCTGCTACTAACATTATATCATAAATATAGATTACAGGTACACTTTGTCATACACCATTTGTTTAATGACTGAAGTTACAATGGCACTGAAAAAAATGGCTTACAATTGGTTTTCACACTTAACAACTGTCGCAGCAGCCACGCAGTCACATGGGCAAAACTTTGCATGTATTTATTATGGCTGCAGTATCCCAGGATCAGGCAATCACCATTTGTGACTTTCCCAGCTGGCTTCCAAGAAACAATTTAATGGAGGTATATGCTTAACAAATATGCAATTCACTTAAAAACTACAGTGATTTACTTAACAATAATGGCAAAAAGGTCATAAAATCAGGTGTGGCTCACTTAACCTCCTTGCTAAGCAACAGAAATTCTGGTCCCAATTGTGGTCATTAAGTTAAGGATTACCTGGATAGGTTTGTTTGTTGCCTTTATTAATTTTACAAATAACTCAAGACAGCAAACATATCCAACACACCTCCTTTTTTCTATTTTTCCCACAACAACAGCCCTGTGAGGTGAGTTGGACTGAAAGAGAGTGACTGGCCCAAAGTCACCCAGCTGGCTTTCATGGCTAGGGCAGGA
>NW_015387240.1:0-4772 GCF_001527695.2 Protobothrops mucrosquamatus | reverse complement strand
AATTCTGGGAGTTGAAGTCCATAAGTCATAAAAGGGCCAAGTTTGAAGACCCCTGCACTAAACCAAACTTGTGTTTGAAAAGAAGATCTAGTGAGATTAGAGTCTAAAACTAATACTGAAGTATGATTCCCAATGAACATTTCCCCTAGAAAAGGCTTGAGACTTCCTGAAATGTACCTATTTTTTTTTAATTTAAGGATTTAGCAAATACATTAATTTATACAAAGAAAGCATGTTCAGCATTAAGCATAATCCAAAAGTAATGCCATGATCCTTTAAAAACAATTTATATATATATTTTAAAAAAAAGTAGATAAGGCAAGAATCTTTGGAACTACAGTAATATATTGTATGTTGCACACATGAGTGTTTAAGCTGTTGGACTGTTAATGTCATGCCTCCGTCGGAGCCTGAATCTGCGGAGGAAAAGGAGCCTGAATCTGCAGAGGAAAAGGAGCTGGAACGGGACCCTATGGAGGTTGAGGGAGAGGTGTCAGTGGCTTCAGAGGAATGTGGGGAAGAGCAGGCAGAAGCAGGCCAGGGCCCTTCAGGAGTGGGACAGGCTGAACAGGAGAGACAGAGTTCAGGCGATGAGCAAGGGCCACCCCCAGCTGATCCTAGAGCATGGAGAATGGAGATAAGGAGGGAACAACGCAGGCAGGCTCAACTACTTGGGGGGAGAGCAACCTGCCCCTTTCCACAAGGCACACCTGGAGACTGAGACTTAAGGAGACACTATGGGGAGGGGCATTTGTCAGGAACAAATGCTGATTCCTTGGAGTTTTGTGTGTGTTGCTGCTGATCTCTTGTTCTGTGACTTCTGCTTGGAAACCCGGAAACTCTGACCATTGGATTGGCTGACAACGTTGCTTGGATGTTAAAAGAACTCAGACTGTATTTTGTCTTACCTTCTGAAACTGCTCAGGCAAGCTTGTATTCACACAGACTTGTTAGGTTTATGATGTATGTGTCATTCTTTCTTATCTCCATGGCCTTGAGTAAATTCCTCTCCTAATCAGACTGTATGTGAAACTACTTGCAGCCAGAGGTGTGTGTGTGTTCCTTTGTTTGGAGGCTTGCCAGAAATGTGGGAGCATTTGGGGAAAAATTTGAGCAATTAACGGGCAGTTTGAATTGCCAACTGACTGCATTGCCTCTGTGCTGTGCCCTGGGTCATCACACTTAATTAAGGAGACTTAAATTCCTATCCATTTTCAGTCATAGGAGTTCACTGTTGAGTTTGGGCCAGTCTTTTTCTGTCATCCCAACCTATCATATAATGTTTTTATGAGGATAGAATAGCAATAGTACTTAGACTTATATATCACTTCATAGTGCTTTACAGCATTCTCTGGGTGTTTTACAATGTCAGCATATTGCCCCCAACAATCTAGGTCCTCATTTTATGGACCGGGGAAGGATGGAAGACTGAGTCAACTTTAAGCTGGTCAGGATCGAACTCCTGGCAGTGAGCAGAGTCAGCTTGCAAGACTGCATTCTAATCACTCTACCACACAAGAAGAAAGAGCACTTTGAACTCCTGAATAAAACACAGGATAAATAGCTAACAAATACATAACTAACTAATGTGCTACACAGAACACCAATAGCAAAAAAAAAAAAAAAGGAAACAGAAGGCATAGCAACATAACTTTAATTCAAAACCTAGCTGAAGAAGTATCTTTTAAAATGATCAGAACACTAGCATTCATCAAGTGTCACTGAACAGAGAAGGAATTTCCATACTTAGAATATTTAAGTGTCTGGCTGAATTGATATAGAGCAGAGGTCCCCAACCTTTTGGGCACCAGGGACTGGATCCATGGAAAGAGGTTTTTCTGTGGACCGGAGTGTGTGTGGTTTTGTGTGCTGCCTGCATCCCATGAATGGGCCTTTGCTTGTTTGTGTGGACCAGTTGCTGGCGTGCTGTGGCCCGGTACTGGTCCACAGACCAGGGGTTGAGGACCCCTCATATAGAGGATAAAGAGTCAGATATTTATATTCTCATTTGAACTTCAGAATAATGCCATCAGAATTCTAAAGGGCAGTTTTGTCTTTATTTAGTCCAGATTGGTCATGAAGTTGATAGGATAAATTAGACAACACTGTAAGCCCAAAACTGCAGCTTCATCATCAGTTTGCCATTAGGAGAAGGCATTCATCAGACATCATATAATAGCGCATTTTGTGAAATCATTAGAACTTCACAAATCCATTTTGACCAATGGATTTGGTAGGCTTTGTTCCAAGAGAACAGCTTTCTGGCATAAGAATTGGCCTCATAATTCAAAAGAGAGTGAACTGTAGCAAAATAAAAAATAAAAAGCACAATCTTTTCCAACAGATTCCACGGTAGAAATATTTGGAAAGCAAGTATGCCTCTGTTCTTCTTTACATCTAAATTCTCTCCATATTTTGGAATTTCTACATTACCTGATCTTGTTTTTGAAGAAATACTAATATATTATAAACCTTAATTGTTTCAGTTTTTGTGCAGTTGTAGCCTCAAGCTCCAAATCCTTTAGCTAATTTTCTCCCCATCTACAGGTCTATTACTATTGATGAATTTATTTGCATGAATACAACATGACTTTTAATGTGTGTTTTACAAATATATGCATTCTTGTGTTTATTGTTTAAACGTTATACCTCTTAAAAATGTCATGCCTCCCACAAATGCAAGCAAGGTTTGATAGCAGCATCAGTTGTATTAAAATATTTCTCTCAGTAGTTAATACTATACACAAAATATTTTGATGCACTATATGAGCACAACACAACCCTAACATCTAAAATTTGCAATTACAGGTAGTCTTTGACTTATGACCAGTGGCTTAAAAACTATTTGAAAATTACAGTGGGCCCTGAATAGATGCTTTATGGCCCATAAAATACTTCTGGTTGTCACACACAGAGACACACATACACTTGCAAACATGTAACTGCATTTTGTATGCTTGGCAACCAGCTTGCCTTTACAACTGACTGCAATGTCCCACCATCCCATGACTGAGATTTGTGTTTTGTGTCATTTTTCAGAAGAATAGGTTTGCATTTATGACAGTGGTGTTCACTTAATGACAACTGCAAAAAGTGTAAAATCAGGTTCGATCATGTGGGTGACTCAGCTTACCATTGTAATGATTTATGACTGGAAATCCAGTCCCAGTTGGGATCGTAATTCGAGGACTACCTGTATAGCACATTAATATCCACTCTCCCATTATATCCATATTCCACCCATGCACACACGCTCAAAACCTGCACAGATGTTGGCCATGTCTCAACTTTTAATTGTATCTCTTGGGACTTACAGGAGAACATCAGTAAAAATCTGGAGTGATATTGTCATACACTGAGTTTCATCTTCTTTTCAGGACTACTACCCACATTAATAAAATATTTCTATAGATGCAAACCACAAGTTCCATTGGAAATGCAAATTTTGAGTCCATTTATGGTTAATAGCTAGACTGTCTTAAAGCAACGACAAACAGATTTCTCAAGTATGGTAGAAATGACTGGAACATACAGTACAAAGTCCCCTGGCTTGGAAACAATTGAGCATGAATTCAAGAAATATTTCATCACTCATATGCAGTACTAGTAGTCCACGATTTACCACAATTGAGCCAACATATCTGTTGTTAAGCAAGAGAGTCGTTAAATGAGTTTTGCTCCATTTTACAATCTTTATTGTAAAATGCCGCAGTTGTTAAGTGACTCACTGCAGTTGTTAAGTTAATAACATGGTTTATTAAGTGAATTTGACTTGACGTTGCTCGTCAGAAGATTGTAAGAGGTGATCACATGACACCAGGACACTGCAACCATCATAAAACGAGCCCATTGCTAAGCATCCAAATTTTGATCATGTGACCATGGGGATGCTGCAATGGTCGTAAGTCTGAAAAATGGTCATAAGTCACTTTTTCCAGTGCCTTTATAATCTCAAACAGTCACAAAATGATTAGCTGTAAGTCAAAGACCATTTGTATTTATATCTACTCATGGTTCCTCTCCCAGGCACTTCCTCACTTTATCCTTAAGCTCTTACAAAAGGGTTACAAATGTTGATGGCACTTTTTTGGTTCTTTCCATCAGAACCTTTTTTCAGGGACCAGAAAAATTCACTGAACTCACTAGATGGTTTTTAACAAAAGGTCAGAGCAAAATAAGCTGGACACCTCTGAGTTTGTCTTTGAGTGATCATTTGGCAATGCCTGCCAATCACACGTTCACCTTTGTATGGGCTTCTCTAATCTCCAATAAATCCTGTTCTCTTTGTACAAGTCTTTATAGCTGAAGGCTAAATACTCAAATCCCTGTTTGCAAACAGAAGGAGCTCTCTGTACTTACTGCTCACTGCTGGATAACCCAGCTATTTTCAAACACCTCTGACTTCCAAGCAGCCATTTTTATTAACATATTGAAGTCAAATGTAGACTTAAGGTAAACTTCAGCCAATTTTCTTGACATGACTGATTTTGATTAGCATATTTTTATTATTATTTTAAGCACATTTTAATGTATTATTTGAAGCTAAACTGCTAGCTAGCTAGCTTACAAGTGAGTTTACATTACGAATGAAGGTAAATATATGTCTCCTAGGATAATGTTGCAGGATCCAGTCTTTCAAGCTTTTGGGCTCATGATGGAGCCCATCATAAGGAAATTTCTCTTTCTCCCAAATATGTGCACTGGGCTATTCTGTGCATTGTATTTAGATAGCTCCTGGTTGTGTGTAACTTTTAGTTGTTAATTAGGGTGTT
>NW_015387239.1:200614-276475 GCF_001527695.2 Protobothrops mucrosquamatus | reverse complement strand
CTTTAAAATAGATGTTGCTCTACTAAAGTAGATTGCCTCACTAGCCAGGTGTTTGAAGTCCATTCTAGTTGTAGCTTCTGAATTGTTTTCATAGGCAATTTTACATATAAAATCCAGATGTATAGTGATGGAATAAATCTTCAGACAATACATTTCTAATGTTACTCCAAAAGCATTTCTCATACATACATGCATACTTACTTACTTACTTACTTACTTACTTACTTACTTTATTTATTTATTTATTTATTTATTTATTTATTTATTTATTTATTTATTTATTTATTATCCATTTATCAAACCTCTTAACTGCCAATCTCCACCATGGATTTAACAATCAAAGGAATATCACACATTGGAAGTACATTAAGTTAATAAGCTAATACAGTAAATAAGCTAGTAAAATAAAGTTGTATGCATACAGTGTTTTTGGAAAAGGAAATCTAGTCTATTGTGTATGCTTGCACTTAGAAACTACAGGGACATGTGAAGTCACAAGACATTGAACTTTTATCTTTTTTACAGCTGTGCACTGGCTTTTAAGGTAAACTAACTGAAAGGGGGGGGGGAATTAGACCCAGAAACAATGTGAATTTTGGAAGATGTGAGCATTTTGGCCATGGTCTGTGTTAGAAGATAATATTATATTCATAGTCAGAACATAATATTCTAATTGTAGTCTAACTGAAAAGACTATACAGCCACTGCCTCCCTTCTTAAGATCCCACTCCCACTATACAATGGAAAGGGAGATGGGAAGGAAGCAATCACTCCGATCCAGGCAAAGTTCAGAAGATGGATTAGGGCATCTGTGATGTATGGGTGGAAGGTGGAGGTTTAATTCTGTGGTCTCAGGTCAGGTCTAACTTATCTTGCTTTACTGTAAGTATTAACCCGTGGCATGGCTCTTCCAAAGATATTCCAGTTATCTGGAATAGAACCTGTCCATTCATTTGATCTGCTATCGTTTCTTCTATTTCTCCCATTGTTCCAAGCACAATTGTTTTTAGAACAATATTCACTAGCACCACATATCAAAGTATGTGAGTTTCCAAGGTATGAAATTAAGACTCCACGGTTAGGCAATACCGCTTTGTATAACATTTTAATAGGGCCCTTGGCAAACAAAGAGTTAATACCCTTGCACTAATCTGCTCTAGTGAACCTGACTTCTTTGTTTAAAAATTGTTCTTACTAAGTCATAGTTTCTATTCCCATAGCACATGCCAGTGTTAGAAGATATCAAGCTGCGGGAATGCCAAAATGGAGTAAATTAATCCAATCAACCACTCCTAGATGGTTAAAATTGTTTCCAAATAAATCCAGTTGTGAATAACATTAATCAAATTTCATTTAACCAACTGAACTCTGGGAATACCTAAACCCTGTTAATTGCCTTATTTTTCCTACTTAATTCTTCAGGAAAAAGAGTTGGAGAGATAGATTATCTTGAAAAGGAGTCTCTCCCTTAGAGAAGTCACTTCAGGGTCTACCAACACAAATTGGCTGTAATGGATATGACATACACATGATTGCTTTCCTGACTTATAGGGAAGAGGCTACAGAGATAGGTAATCTTTGCTAGTCTTCTCCTAGTGCACAATCTCACATGAAGTTAGACACATCATGGAGAAAGTAGACAGAGATTCTGTATCCCCCCCAATTGTGATTATTGTCCCTGTTAGTGTGATTGTGTGCTGCCAGAGCACTATTAAGGAAACAGTTTGAGTTCAAATTCATTTAATTTGAACAAACTAAGTGTGCTGTGGGACATGACTACTTCCAGAGAACAGGAAATGTCTTTATTATTTGGGGACTTGTTTAAGAGATGGTAAAATACTAAACCCTAAACCAGGGGTAGGCAACCTTGGCTCTTTTATGACTGGTGGACTTCAATTCCCAGAATTCCTGAGCCAGCATGGCTCAACTTGGAAACCTCTCCCTGTCCCCTCAGCATGGCTGGCTCAGGAATTCTGGGAGTTGAAGTCCACGAGTCATAAAAGAGCCAAGGTTGCCTACCCCTGCCCTAAACCTAACCCAAAGATAATAAACTAGTGCAAAATAGACACATTTCTTGAATGTCTGCCCCTATTCTTATATTAACCAATAATAAAATTACTACTTATTCCATTTTTTTTCTTTTTTCATGGAAAGGCAAAATGGCTAGCTGATTCAAGCAAGAATTCCACTGCTGCAGCTCTGTTTGAGGGTCACAATCCAGTTTAAATTGTCTCTATTCGATCTTCATTCTACAGAACAATTTCCACATATGCCATTGGGAACCTGAATTGTTTTTTTTATGCAACATCCAACGTTTCCTTGGATCAGAACAGTGGTATGTTTCCTTGTCATTTGGAAAATGCAAATCTCATATTAAAGTAGTCTCACTGGAGCTTAAAAAACAAAGCTCCTGTTTAAAAGCTCTTTCCAAAACCAGGAAACCCCTTAAAAATCTTGTGACTTTCAGTTTTCCTCTCAATATTAAGTGTGTCCTCCAGTCAACAAACACCTACTTGGTTTATCATATGAGAAAGATCTGATTCTGTTCATAGACCAACAGTTGAGTTCAGTGACTAAGCTTTGGGGGCTCTTTCAGTACCTAAAGGGGGGGGGGAAATTAACAGGAGCCAGGGAAGTTATATTTTATAAGTCACATGAGCAAGATTATAGCAAGGCAAAGAACCTCATTTATAATAGGTTAGATAATGAGATTATTGAAATAAGATAAATCTTTTACCATTGAACAAATGAAAGAATTCCTGGCAGTTCCAAAATAAACACAAACTTTTTTGTTCCTTTCATTGTATTTAATCACTGGATTTTCTCAGATTAGGGGAGATTCAGTGAAATCTGAGAATATTTGTGGCATCTGATCTAGTCTTTCTCAAGATATTGCTTTATTTCCAAAACATATGTAATTAAAGAATTCATTTATCTATAGAGGCCAGAGGTCAAAACTATAGAAAAAACCCACACCTTTTTTTGTTTAGGAAAGAAGACTTGTACTTTAAGTGCTGGCTAGTTTCACAAATATAAGTTCATCTGGTGTGGAAATTATTCAACACATTGCATCTCAGGAGATTTATGATTTGGGAAATTCCTAGAAATTTCGTAACTTTGCTGAGTGTGGGATGTAATACAAAGGACTACGTTATTGTGAGTGTGTGTTTGTGTGTGAATTCCACTGCTGAAAATGTGAGCTTTGAGTTCTCCAAAAAGAATGTGAGATTCTTTAAAAAGGGAATTATTCCAAGTTGCTATATGGTCCCATTTAGTTATTTATTTAGTTATTTAGTTATTTATCCCATTTAGTTATTTAGATTTTTATCTCATTTTTATTACTTCGTAAGTAATTCAAGGCAACAAACATATAATAGGTCACACTCTCTTAGTTCCTAGGCCAGGACTTTAACCACTAGACCAGACTGGCTTCCATTCCCATTTTGCTCCTGGATGGTACAGCTACTTGGCTTAGTGGCAGAAAGTACCAGAGGCACCTTCCTCATTTACTTATCACTCGTGCTCGCTTGTTTCACTTCTGCTAAAATAAAATGGGAACTTTTCTGTATTTCTGCTCGCCACGATTGGGAAACGTTGATGTAGAAAACTGAGCCTTGCAAGGATTTCTATTTTTACCACTGCAATTTGCCCCAAAATGTTGATGTTTTAAAGCCCAGTTTTTCTGTTTCCCTGATTAATTTATTCCACATTGGAATATAATTATTATTTTTCTATCGATATCAAACCAAAGCCGCCCTGAGTCCTCCGGGAGAAGGGCGGGGTATAAATTTAATAAAATGAAAAAAAATGAAAAAATGAAATTTATCCAAACCAACTGGAAGCCCTGCTCCCATGATGAAAGCCATCCAGCCGTAAAGTGAAATAAACTAGTCTGTAATCCAGAAGAGTGTTAAACCCATTTCAGAAATAGATGGTTGAATAGGGGTCTCTGCCACTGGATCATGCAGCCCCTCCATGTCACCTTCTCTGTTCAACTGATCCCGCTCTCAAACTGATCCCTCTTCCAAAGTAAGAAGATGTTGAGACTCTAGAAAGAGTACAGAGGAGAGCAACAAAGATGATTAGGGGACTGGAGGTTAAAACATATAAGGAACGGTTGCTGGAATTGGGTATGTCTAGTTTAACACAGAGAAGGACGAGGGGGGACATGATAGCAGTGTTCCAATATCTCATGGGCTGCCACAAAGAAGAGGGAGTCAAGCTATTTTCCAAGGCGCCTGAAGGCAGGACAAGGAGCAACGGGTGGAAGCTAACCAAAGAGAGAAGCAACCTAGAACTAAGGAGAAACTTCCTGACAGTTAGAACAATTAACCAGTGGAACAACCTGCCTCCAGAAGCGGTGAATGCTCCAACACTGGAAGTTTTGAAGAAGAAACTGGACAGCCATTTGTCCGAAATGGTATAGGGTTTTCTGCCTGAGCAGGGGGTTGGACTAGATGACCTCCAAGGTCCCTTCCAACTTTATCATCATCATCATCATCATCATCATCATCATCATCATCATCATCATCATTATCATTATTATTATTATTATTATTATTATTATTATTATTATTATTATTATTATTATTATTATTATTATCATCATCATCATCATCATCACTGACTCTCTTTGGGGGATCTGGTGCATATCAAGGAAGAGCCCACTTGGAAAGAACCAGTTTCTCCTGCCGCCCTATTAAGAATGGCTCCGGAGAACTGTGTCCAGGGGGACCAGAGCAGAGAAAAAAAAAAAACCACGTCCCTGAATGCGTGGCAGAAAAGTAGGGCTGAGTTACACGGAAGCAGGGCAAGGCACGTTGCAAGCACAAGGCAGGCTGTCCTGCAGCTACATCCTCATCAAAACGGAAAAAATAAAAATAAATCCCTTCTGAGCCGCGGCCTGATTGGCAAACCAACTGCACGGCTATCATTCATCTTCTACAATTACACACCCAAACCGCTTCATTGGTGTTCAGCAAAATACATGACCGTAAAGAAACAACAACAACAACAACAAGCGCCGATGTGAGAAGACAAGTCCGAGGCCACCAGCGCCCCAGGCAGGCGAAAGCGCTCGCAAAGCTTCGGGTCCCCCCTTAGGTCCAGCGCCGGCGGCTGGCTCGGGCGCTCTCCCTTCCCGAGCGCAAGAAAGGGGCGGTTCCGCGCGTGGGCAGGAGAGGAGGGGCAGCGGCAGCGTGGCCGGAGCTCTCGAAGCTCCCCCGGCAGTTCCTGCTCCCTGCGCTGGAGCCACCATGACCAGCAACGGAGCAGGCAGCGGGGACACCCCTCCGGCGCGCAACGGGCCCCCCGCCGCACTTCCGCCCGCAGTGAAGTCTTTCTCGCTCGGCAAGAGTTACGACCTCTCCGGCAAGGTGTGAGCCTGCCCCGAATGGGCACCAGGGGGCACAAGAGAGGGCAGGGAGCGTGGTGGCGGGGGGGGGGGGGGGGGGGGNCTTTAAAATAGATGTTGCTCTACTAAAGTAGATTGCCTCACTAGCCAGGTGTTTGAAGTCCATTCTAGTTGTAGCTTCTGAATTGTTTTCATAGGCAATTTTACATATAAAATCCAGATGTATAGTGATGGAATAAATCTTCAGACAATACATTTCTAATGTTACTCCAAAAGCATTTCTCATACATACATGCATACTTTATTTATTTATTTATTTATTTATTTATTTATTTATTTATTTATTATCCATTTATCAAACCTCTTAACTGCCAATCTCCACCATGGATTTAACAATCAAAGGAATATCACACATTGGAAGTACATTAAGTTAATAAGCTAATACAGTAAATAAGCTAGTAAAATAAAGTTGTATGCATACAGTGTTTTTGGAAAAGGAAATCTAGTCTATTGTGTATGCTTGCACTTAGAAACTACAGGGACGTGTGAAGTCACAAGACATTGAACTTTTATCTTTTTTACAGCTGTGCACTGGCTTTTAAGGTAAACTAACTGAAAGGGGGGGGATTAGACCCAGAAACAATGTGAATTTTGGAAGATGTGAGCATTTTGGCCATGGTCTGTGTTAGAAGATAATATTATATTCATAGTCAGAACATAATATTCTAATTGTAGTCTAACTGAAAAGACTATACAGCCACTGCCTCCCTTCTTAAGATCCCACTCCCACTAATACAATGGAAAGGGAGATGGGAAGGAAGCAATCACTCCGATCCAGGCAAAGTTCAGAAGATGGATTAGGGCATCTGTGATGTATGGGTGGAAGGTGGAGGTTTAATTCTGTGGTCTCAGGTCAGGTCTAACTTATCTTGCTTTACTGTAAGTATTAACTCGTGGCATGGCTCTTCCAAAGATATTCCAGTTATCTGGAATAGAACCTGTCCATTCATTTGATCTGCTATCGTTTCTTCTATTTCTCCCATTGTTCCAAGCACAATTGTTTTTAGAACAATATTCACTAGCACCACATATCAAAGTATGTGAGTTTCCAAGGTATGAAATTAAGACTCCATGGTTAGGCAATACCGCTTTGTATAACATTTTAATAGAGACCTTGGCAAATAAAGAGTTAATACCCTTGCACTAATCTGCTCTAGTGAACCTGACTTCTTTGTTTAAAAATTGTTCTTACTAAGTCATAGTTTCTATTCCCATAGCACACGCCAATGTTAGAAGATATCAAGCTGTGGGAATGCCAAAATGGAGTAAATTAATCCAATCAACCACTTCTAGATAGTTAAAATTGTTTCCAAATAAATCCAGTTGTGAATAACATTAATCAAACTTCATTTAATCAACTGAACTCTGGGAACAGTAAACCCTGTTAATTGCCTTATTTTTCCTACTTAATTCTTCAGGAAAAAGAGTTGGAGAGATAGATTATCTTAAAAAGGAGTCTCTCCCTTAGAGAAGTCACTTCAGGGTCTACCAACACAAATTGGCTGTAATGGATATGACATACATAAGGTTGCTTTCCTGACTTAAGGGGAAGAGGCTACAGAGATAGGTAATCTTTGTTAGTCTTCTCCTAGTGCACAATCTCACATGAGGTTAGACACATCATGGAGAAAGTAGGCAGAGATTCTGTACCCCCCCCCAATTGTGATTATTGTCCCTGTTAGTGTGATTGTGTGCTGCCAGAGCACTATTAAGGAAACAGTTTGAGTTCAGATTCATTTAATTTGAACAGACTAAGTGTGCTGTGGGACATGACTACTTCCAAAGAACAGGAAATGTCTTTATTATTTGGGGACTTGTTTAAGAGATGGTAAAATACTAAACCCTAAACCAGGGGTAGGCAACCTTAGCGCTTTTATGACTCGTGGACTTCAACTCCCAGAATTCCTGAGCCAGCATGGCTCTGCTTGGAAACCTCTCCCTTTCCCCTCAGCATGGCTGGCTCAGGAATTCTGGGAGTTGAAGTCCACCAGTCATAAAAGAGCCAAGGTTGCCTACCCCTGCCCTAAACCTAACCCAAAGATAATAAACTAGTGCAAAATAGACACATTTCTTGAACGTCTGCCCCTATTCTTATATTAACCAATAATAAAATTACTACTTATTCCATTTTTTTTCTTTTTTCATGGAAAGGCAAAATGGCTAGCTGATTCAAGCAAGAATTCCACTGCTGCAGCTCTGTTTGAGGGTCACAATCCAGTTTAAATTGTCTCTATTCGATCTTTATTCTACAGAACAATTTCCACATATGCCATTGGGAACCTGAATTGTTTTTTTTATGCAACATCCAACGTTTCCTTGGATCAGAACAGTGGTATGTTTCCTTGTCATTTGGAAAATGCAAATCTCATATTAAAGTAGTCTCACTGGAGCTTAAAAAACAAAGCTCCTGTTTAAAAGCTCTTTCCAAAACCAGGAAACCCCTTAAAAATCTTGTGACTTTCAGTTTTCCTCTCAATATTAAGTGTGTCCTCCAGTCAACAAATACCTACTTGGTTTATCATATGAGAAAGATCTGATTCTGTTCATAGACCAACAGTTGAGTTCAGTGACTAAGCTTTGGGGGCTCTTTCAGTACCTAAAGGGGGGGGGAAATTAACAGGACCCAGGGAAGTTATATTTTATAAGTCACATGAGCAAGATTATAGCAAGGCAAAGAACCTCATTTATAATAGGTTAGATAATGAGATTATTGAAATAAGATAATCTTTTACCATTGAACAAATGAAAGAATTCCTGGCAGTTCCAAAATAAACACAAACTTTTTTGTTCCTTTCATTGTATTTAATCACTGGATTTTCTCAGATTAGGGGAGATTCAGTGAAATCTGAGAATATTGGTGGCATCTGATCTAGTCTTTCTCAAGATATTGCTTTATTTCCAAAACATATGTAATTAAAGAATTCATTTATCTATAGAGGCCAGAGGTCAAAACTATAGAAAAAACCCACACCTTTTTTTGTTTAGGAAAGAAGACTTGTACTTTAAGTGCTGGCTAGTTTCACAAATATAAGTTCATCTGGTGTGGAAATTATTCAACACATTGCATCTCAGGAGATTTATGATTTGGGAAATTCCTAGAAATTTCGTAACTTTGCTGAGTGTGGGATGTAATACAAAGGACTACGTTATTGTGAGTGTGTGTTTGTGTGTGAATTCCACTGCTGAAAATGTGAGCTTTGAGTTCTCCAAAAAGAATGTGAGATTCTTTAAAAAGGGAATTATTCCAAGTTGCTATATGGTCCCATTTAGTTATTTATTAGATTTTTATCTCATCTTTATTACTTCGTAAGTAATTCAAGGCAACAAACATATAATAGGTCACACTCTCTTAGTTCCTAGGCCAGGACTTTAACCACTATACCAGACTGGCTTCCATTCCCATTTTGCTCCTGGATGGTACAGCTACTTGGCTTAGTGGCAGAAAGTACCAGAGGCACCTTCCTCATTTACTTATCACTCGTGCTCGCTTGTTTCACTTCTGCTAAAATAAAATGGGAACTTTTCTGTATTTCTGCTCGCCACGATTGGGAAACGTTGATGTAGAAAACTGAGCCTTGCAAGGATTTCTATTTTCACCACTGCAATTTGCCCCAAAATGTTGATGTTTTAAAGCCCAGTTTTTCCGTTTCCCTGATTAATTTATTCCACGTTGGAATATAATTATAATTTTTCTATCGATATCAAACCAAAGATATTTATCCAAACCAACTGGAAGCCCTGCTCCCACGATGAAAGCCATCCAGCCGTAAAGTGAAATAAACAAGTCTGTAATCCAGAAGAGCGTTAAACCCATTTCAGAAATAGATGGTTGAATAGGGGTCTCTGCCACTGGATCATGCAGCCCCTCCATGTCACCTTCTCTGTTCAACTGATCCCGCTCTCAAACTGATCCCTCTTCCAAAGTAAGAAGATG
The DNA here is from genome assembly GCF_001527695.2 of Protobothrops mucrosquamatus. Lineage (NCBI taxonomy): Eukaryota > Metazoa > Chordata > Lepidosauria > Squamata > Viperidae > Protobothrops > Protobothrops mucrosquamatus. Next base: position 267,128 of record NW_015387239.1, on the reverse strand, counting down.
TTGAGACTCTAGAAAGAGTACAGAGGAGAGCAACAAAGATGATTAGGGGACTGGAGGCTAAAACATATAAGGAACGGTTGCTGGAATTGGGTATGTCTAGTTTAATGAAGAGAAGGACGAGGGGGGACATGATAGCAGTGTTCCAATATCTCAGGGGCTGCCACAAAGAAGAGGAAGTCAAGCTATTCTCCAAAGCACCTGAAGGCAGGACAAGAAGCAATGGGTGGAAACTAATCAAGGAGAGAAGCAATCTAGAACTAAGGAGAAACTTCCTGACAGAACAATTAATCAGTGGAACAACCTGCCTCCAGAAGTGGTGAATGCGCCAACACTGGAAGTTTTTAAGAAGAGACTGGACAGCCATTTGTCCGAAATGGTATAGGGTTTCCTGCCTGAGCAGGGGGTTGGACTAGATGACCTCCAAGGTCCCTTCCAACTTTATCATCATTATTATTATTATTAACACTGACTCTCTTTTGGGGATCTGGTGCATATCAAGGTAGAGCCCACTTGGAAAGAACCAGTTTCTCCTGCTGCCCTATTAAGAATGGCTCCGGAGAACTGTGTCCAGGGGGACCAGAGCAGAGAAGAAAAAAAAAACCACGTCCCTGAATGCGTGGCAGAAAAGTAGGGCTGAGTTACACGGAAGCAGGGCAAGGCACGTTGCAAGCACAAGGCAGGCTGTCCTGCAGCTACATCCTCATCAAAACGAGAAGAAAAAAAAATCCCTTCTCAGCCGCGGCCTGATTGGCAAACCAACTGCACGGCTATCATTCATCTTCTACAATTACACACCCGAACCGCTTCATTGGTGTTCAGCAAAATACATGACCGTAAAGAAACAACAACAACAAGCGCTGATGTGAGAAGACAAGTCCGAGGCCACCAGCGCCCCAGGCAGGCGAAAGCGCTCGCAAAGCTTCGGGTCCCCTCTTCGGTCCAGCGCCGGCGGCTGGCTCGGGCGCTCTCCCTTCCCGAGCGCAAGAAAGGGGCGGTTCCGCGCGTGGGCAGGAGAGGAGGGGCAGCGGCAGCGTGGCCGGAGCTCTCGAAGCTCCCCCGGCAGTTCCTGCTCCCTGCGCGGGAGCCACCATGACCAGCAACGGAGCAGGCAGCGGGGACACCCCTCCGGCGCGCAACGGGCCCCCCGCCGCACTTCCGCCCGCAGTGAAGCCTTTGTCGCTCGGCAAGAGTTACGACCTCTCCGGCAAGGTGTGAGCCTGCCCCGAATGGGCACCAGGGGGCACAAGAGAGGGCAGGGAGCGTGCGGGCGGGGGGGGGGGAGGGAGGATCTTGGCGGCTGTCATCCCAGGCAAGGCAAGACGACCAAAGGCCGAGAGGCATCCTAGTAAACACGCTCCCCCTCCCCAAATTGTCTTGGAGAAGAAGCGGGGGGGGGGAAGCTTAATAGCCGCCCCCGCTTCACGCTCTCCCCGCTAGCTTCCCCCACCCAACGCCTCGGAAGGGTTCAACTTCGCCCATGAACTTGGCTGAGACAGGATAAAGGGGCGAGTCTCAGCACCCAGCCTAATTTGGAAAAACGGTGGTGGGGCGCAGGTCTGCTTAGAGCAGGGTTTCTCAACCTTGACAACTTTAAGATGTGTGGACTTCAATTCCCAGAATTCCCCAGCCAGCATGGCTGGCTGGGGAATTCTGGGAATTGAAGTCCACACATCTTAAAAGTTGTCAAGGTTGAGAAACCCTGGCTTAGAGAGTCTCTTTCAGATGGTTATTTGTAATCCAGATGGCTATTTGTGAGGAAAAAAAAGACCAAGGGCGTTTTTCTTCGTGTTTGACGACTGAATTATGATTTTAGGATTGCCGTTCCTACCAACGCTCAACTGTGCTCCTGCATCTTTAACAGATGCCTACCGGTAGTTAACAGAAATTCAACAGGTCGTTTCTTTAGATGGGGAAGAGCACTGGTAGGGACAATAAGGCTGCTGAATATTTTTCCTGCATTCACGGGCTTATAAATCTGCCCCTCAAAGTGCAGAAGTCCCTCTGGCTTTGAAAATGGGCTCTTTCCTAAGTCCTGATGAATTCTTGGTTACAACTGTACTAGGCTCATGTTCAGGCCGAGCTCTGCCTCCATAGACGATACAGCTAGTCCTCGGCTTACAACCACAATGGAGCCCAAACATTCTTTTGCTAAGTGAGACAGCCGTTAAGTGAGTTTTGCCCCATTTTACGAACTTTCCTGCCACAGTTGTTAAGGGGCACACTGCGGTCGTTAAAGTTAGTAACATGGCTGTTACATGAATCTGGCTTCCCCATTGACTTTGCTTGTCAGAAGGTCGCAAAAGGTGGATCACAGGATTGCAGGAAACAGCAACCGTCATAAATATGAGTCGGTTGCCAAGCATCTGAATTTTGATTGCGAGGTTGCTGCAAGGGGTCGTAAGTGTGAAAAACGGACATAAGTCACTTTTTTCAGGGCCGTTGTAACTTAGAATGGTTGCTAAATGAACTGTTGTAAGTCAAGGACTATCTGTAAAGTGGATCATTAAGGGCTGGAGCAGGATGATCACACAGCTTGGTTCCTCTTTAGCAAGACCGCTTGTTTAAATCGATGCTCAATAAACAGGGTTGCACTGTTCTCCTTTGCAGCAGCAACAGCAGCTGTAGCTGTTGCTATTCAAACCACATTGGGAGGAAGCAGCTAAAGTGGGAAGCTAATCAGGAGACGCATCTGAGAAAGAAGCAAAGATGGGGGAAGGGTTTGGCAAGGCAGCGAAGTGCACTTCCTCACATTCAGAGCTTGCACAGATCTCCTCAGCTGAGATACGAACCCCAGCAATTGTGCTGCACGGTCGCTGTTTATTGGGTACTGGCAAATACTGCAATTCTATTTATGTTGCAAGTTATTTATTTCATTTATATCCTGGTGTTTCTTTGTGCCATCGTAAGCATCCTCAATGATGGTCCTGCAAAATTGCCTGCTTTGTGGTGAAGAACCAGCTTGTCCCAAGAAGGCAGCTGAAAGAAGTGTCGCTATAGCTAGCAAAGCGATTCTGTGAATATAGCTAAGTATCTATTGCTTTCCCTTATGCAAGGAATTGTATTAGCATCAGTTTCCAGTGCTAATATCCGTGCTTCCATCAGAGTTGGACAGTAGATCAGTATTCTAATAAACAGAAGTATGTATGAGAGTACAACAGAAATCAAGTGAAGTGATGCACTTTTCTCTGTGAAGGAAGGACTGCTGCATAATCATGTTGGAAATTTAAAACATTGTTGGCTGTCTAATGACAAAAAAACCACTGCCCAAAATGGCACAGGGGACATGCTCAATAACAACTCAAATTATCTGCACACAATAACTGTAGTATCTTTCCTGGGGAGGAAAGCTATGGCAAATCTAGACAGCATACTAAAAAGCAGAGACCTGGCCCTGCCAACAAAAGTGCGTATAGTCAAGGCCATGGTTTTCCCAGTTGCAATGTATGGATGTGAAAGTTGGACCATAAGAAAGGCTGAGCGCCAAAGAATTGAGACCTTTGAACTATGGTGCTGGAGAAGATTCCTGCGAGTCCCCTGGACTGCAAGGCGATCAAACCGGTCAGTCCTAGAAGAGATCAATCCTGACTGCTCTTTAGAAGGCCAGATCCTGAAGTTGAAACTCAAGTACTTTGGCCACCTAATGAGAAGGAAGGACTCACTGGAGAAGAGCCTAATGCTGGGAAAGATTGAGGGAAATAGAAGAAGGGGACGACAGAGAATGAGGTGGCTGGATGGAGTCACCGAAGCAGTAGGCGTGAGTTTAAATGGACTCCAGAAGATGGTAGAGGACAGGAAGACCTGGAGGAACGTTGTCCATGGGGTCGCGATGGGTCGGACACAACTTTGCAACTAACAACAACAACAATCTTTCCTTACCATTACTGATTTTGTTCCCCATAGAACGAAGGTCCTGTGCTAGACTTCATTTGGACAAAAAAATAATAATGCCTGGCTAAGCATATATTTTATGCTTTGGGGAAGCAAAGGAGTGACTCCATTGCCTCCCACTTCCTAGTGAAAGTAATGTCTTGAGGGCATGAAGGATATTTAATTGCAGGGAAGACAGAACTCACCTCCTGCCTCGGATAATGACTGGGCTCTCACATACCCTAATGGTTTATTTAATAATAGATTAGTGTATGAGCCACAATTGGCTGGAGATATATTACAAGCTAAGCTATAGCTATTTTACAACGTATAGGAAAGATGAGTTCATATTACATATAGTAATCCTCGACTTACAACCACAATTGAGCCCAAAATATCTGTTGCTAAGCAAGACAATTATTAAGTGAGTTTTGCCCCATTTTACAACTTTTCTTGCCACAGTTGTTAAGTGAACCACTGCAGTTCTTAAGTTAATAACATGGTGGTGAAGTGAATCTGGCTTCCCCATTGACCTTGCTTGTCAGAAAGTTGCAAAAAATGATCACATGACTCTGGGATACGGCAACAGTCACAATACATGCCATTTACCAAGCATCCAAATTTTGATCACGTGACCATGGAGATACTTCAATGGACCATGGAGATGCTTTAGTGGTCGTAAGTGTGAAAAAACTTATGTCATAAGTCACTTCTTTAAGTGGTGTTGTAACTTTGAATGGTCACTGAATGAATGATTGTAAGTTGAGGACCACATATACTAAGGCCAGGTTATGGATTGGCCCTATATTTTCACTGATAGGAATCAGGCTGCTGGGCCTGGAAGCAGAAGAAAACATTTTGGCTACCAGGTCTTTTGCAACCTTAAATCCAAAACACCCTGTTTGATGCTGCTTACTCAGTCACTCCGCTTCCAGATTCCTTCTGGCAGGGGATCCTTCAAAAGGATCATAGCCCGGCCTCCACCAGAGATCCCCACTCTCTCCCAATTACTCTAATGTAGCTGCCAGTTGTTAGTGGTGCTCTTTTTGTTCTCCAGTCAACTGGGGCCTGGAACTGCTGCTGCTTCCCCCTCTTCCTGACACCCAAGAAAGGCAGGACGCAAAAAAAGAGCGACACTGAGAAGGAGCAACAACAACAATCAAAGAAGCTTTGCAAATTGGCCCTGGGTCCTGGGCCATTTCTTCACAGCAATCATTCCTGGCCTATTCTATCTTCCTTCCCCCGCATGGCACTTTCTGGGTCAGGTGGACTCCAACTCCCATGGATTACAACTTCAGATACATTGTCCAACCTTCCCGCAAGGGCCTCAGGCAGGATAATCTATATCAGTGGTGGCGAACCTATGGCACGCGTGCCAGAGGCGGCACTCAGAGCCCTCTCTGTGGGCACGCTCGGCATGCCCCGGAGATGGCAACCGTCCCTCTTCAATCAGCCGTCCACTAACTCGCCGAGGTCCCACATGGCTGGATGCATCCCAGCACCCATGCGCTCACTGGCCTCTGTGTGCGGGGGCCAATGGTGTCAGGCAGCAACCGCCCCGGCCCCTTCCTCACCTTGCCCTGTGACAATGACACCCCTGCCCTGCCTCGCCTTGCCTCGCCTCACCCCGCAGGATGAGCCTCCTGACCACCGCCTCACCTGCCAGAGACCCCCTGGATCTCCCCCAACCCTGCTCGGCCCCCACAGATGTTCCCACAAGCAACATCGAGGTGACCATGCCCAGCTTGGCCACACCCACCCAGTCTGCCATGACCACAGCCATGCCCACCCAGTGGGCCACGCCTACCTGGCACCTGGCGATAAATAAGTGGGTTTTGGGTTGCAGTTTGGGCACTCGGTCTCTAAAAGGTTCGCCATCACTGATCTATATGGTTCTTCCCTGCATGAGTCCCGGTTCTGGGACTGGCTACCATCTATTAAACCAACACTCCCTCCATAATAAAAATGCAGAGAGATGACATTTTCTCTTCCCCTTTCTTAAAGTGAAAGTAGTTGTAGCAGTTTTCCCATACTTGGTTCTTTTTAGTTAGGGTGTGTTGCAGCTTCCCATTTTCTCAGTAGTTCTGAATCTAAGCTTAGTTTGTTTCAGGATCCAATTTGGGTCGGTCACCGGGACCACCAGGTTTAGTCTTCTGAGGTTTCAGACTTGTGCTAAAGTCCATTGTCAGGGAACTTCTCTCTCACCAAATGTCTGTGAGAGAAATTCCTTGAGGATGAGCTCCAGTATTAGTCTGAAAGCTCGGAAGACTAAACCTCTGGTTGTGGCAACTGACCCAGATTGGATCCTGCAACATTGTCCTGGGACACGTAGACTTGCTTTCTTTCCTTAGTTTGTTTCCTTTTAAGACCTATTTTTCAAGTCTGGCCACTAGGAGTCCAGTGTTTGTTGTTCCGCCAGGGCTGTTGATGCATTTTCCCCTAATGCAGTGGTTCTCAACCTTTTTAATGCCGCGACCCCAACCGGTTGTAAGTCAAGGACTAAACCGGTCGTAAGTTGAGGACTAAACCGGTCGTAAGTTGAGGACTACCCAACCGGTCATAAGTCGAGGACTTTCCCTGCCTGGGAGCGCCGCACATGCGTGGTTCCGCCCCCTGCGCCGGCCGAGGCATAGCTGGCAAGCGGCAGAGACGGAGCAGGCCGACCACCAGCTGGCCCAGCCCAAGGGAGGTAAGGCACCCGCCGGAAAAGGGGAAAAAATGGCGGACAAAAAAAATGGCGGACAGCCTTGCTTGGCGACCCCCGTGAAATGGTCGATCGACCCCAAATGGGGTCCTGACCCACAGGTTGAGAACCACTGCCCTAATGATTGTTGTTATCTCTGAGCTGGGTGGGCTGATTTTTTTTGTAGGAGGACAAATGCTGGCTAACCCACATTTCTCCCTGGGATAAATTCCAGAAAGGTGAGAGAGTATGTGCTCTCCCTTTGGTGGACCAGAACACCTTAAATGAAAACGCCCACAAAATCTTACACCACAATAAATCCTTAAGATGCCATATGGCAAGTCCTTTCTAACTAATCAGAATAGCCTCAGTTATCGTTTTTCCTTCCCTGGGGTAAATAGGGAATCAAAAAATGCCAACCAAGCTGGGGTTTTTACGCTGAAAGTCTGTTTGCTTAGAAGGAGTGGATATTGGCTTGCCTGTTTGCTCTGCTATCTTGCAACAGAGGTGGGAAAGGGGCAAGAAAGGAAGAGAGCCCCAGAGCTTAAGGATCTTCTCCTGATGGATTATAATGATACCTCTCAGGTTTTGATCTAACCTAGGGGTGGGGGAACCTTGGCCCTTTTGTGACTTGTGGACTTCAACTCCCAGCATGGCTGTCTCGGGAATTCTGGGAGTTGAAGTCCACGAGTTATAAAAGGGCCAAGATTCCCCACCCCTAATCTAACCCATGGATTCTTTGTGTAGGGTCACAGTGGCGTCAGAGGAAATAGACAAAAGCCCATGGAAGAAGGAACTAGTTGTTAGAAATATACATCAGATTTAATCTAGTGTATCAGCCACAAACAGTTTCTTCTTTCTCCACCCTTTGTCTATATAACATCGTAGATCAATGACGAATCTGATTCCAGGGAGGGAGGAAAGAGGCTGGGTGTGAACTGTGCCCTTGGGGATTACTTGGAGGATTAGTAAAATGTTTGGATTAGGCAGAGGTAACATTAGCTAATGGACTATTCCCTTGCATAGGGCAAAGGTGAGAAGTGCAGCTCCCTCTGAGCTGGGGTTTCTGACATCTCACCAGGGCTTCCCAGACCATTGGGTGACCTCTCCATCCAACACGTTTCAGTGCATAACTACTGATCCTGTGCAAGTAGTCTCAGTGAAGACGTTCATTCCCAGATAAGAGCACAGATAGGATAATATTCTGACTTGAGGGAACACAGCCATGCTGACAGTGACCACTGAAGAGGGTCCGAGGCAGCAGAAGGCAGGACTCCCATAAATGGAGCCAAGAAACTATTGTAGGCTCTACAGAAGTTCCCTTAAATTGGAATTAATAATCCTAAATAAGGAACTGTAATTATTATAATTCTTAAGCTGAGGAGCAGTAACTCAGAAGCAGTTAGGAGATTTAGGCCCTGTCATACTAGCTCAGTGCTTCTCAGCTGGCTGGGGAATTCTGGGAGTTGACATTTGCACGTCTTAAAGTTGCCAAGGTTGAGAAACACTGTACTTCACTACCTCCTAGAGTCAGCTGCCCTGACACTTCAGGAAGATGCTGAAGTCCTTGAACAAGGCATAGGGCTCCTGTACTTCCAGAGATGTAATTTGTCCAGCTAGAAGCCTAGCTAGAAGGCTAAGCAAAAGCACAAGCCGGACCATATGGCGTGAAGTGTAAACATAAATGGGTTGTTTGTTTCCATTGAAAACAGCAGCTGGTTCTTAGAGTAGCTACAAGCTGATCTCCTTATCTTTTGTGCAGAAGAGAGGCAACACTGACAAGGAAGAGGTGCTTTTAGTAATGATGAAAATAAGGACAAGAAGTTAAGCAGAGTTTATAACCTTTCATCGCCCCAGAGAAAGATGTGTGGGGCCAGCTCACAAACGAACTCCAAAGTCTCTCAGAGAAGCAGGACGGTGGGAAAGATATCCCTCAAAAAAGTTCACCTGCACGGGAGATCTTCTCTTGAGGGAGCACAATAGGAAGGAAGACTTGCCAAACATGCCCCATCAAGCCAACAACTCTATTTCTGGAGTTCAGTTTCCACCATTGCTAGTTATGCAAGGACTAGAGGAAAAATATGAAAATATAGGAATTTATTTTGCCAGGGCCACAGAGGGATCCCACCGCTTTCATTGGAAAGACCTGGGACGAGAAAGGGAGATCATGGATGGTTTTCCTTGAGCTAAACCTTCCTAAAAGATTTAGCAAAGTATCCTCTATTTGGAACCATTTTAAAACATCCTTTTTCAACTTGGTCCAGATTTGTTCAATTTAAATTACCACAATTCCCAACCAGGTGGTGCCTTTGGCAAACCTGGAGAGCACGAGATGGAGAAGTTTGTCCTACACCATCCTTGTAAGCTTGCTATAACACTAAAGGGGGAGATAAGCAGAAAGGGGTGCACGCTTTAAAGATTTCCCAAGTACTTGCCTTGAACTTCAGGCAAGCACAAGACTATCCTGCTATTGATCACAGCAGTCCAACTTTTTCACTCTTCTGCAAACCTGAACGAAACAACTTTAATGCAATGAATTACATTAGAAAATTGGCTTCTTAAAGATGTGACATCTTTTCTTTCAGGCTCACACGGAATCCTGACAAAAGTTGGGGCACTTTGATTAGTACCGGAGAGGAGCTGTGCTTATAGGAGATCTAAAGCAGGGGTCTTCAAACTTGGCCCTTTTATGACTTGTGGACTTCAACTCCCAGAATTCCTCAGCCAGCGTGCCTGGCTGAGGAATTCTGGGAGTTGAAGTCCACAAGTCATAAAAGGGCCAAGTTTGAAGACCTCTGATCTAAAGCGTTGTTGTTGTTGTTTTTAAATTATCTGTTATAAGCCTTGTTAAGTCTGTGGCAGTATTTCTCAACTGTGGCAACTTGGGGACTTCAATTCCCAGATTTCCCAGCCAGTGTTAGAAGTCTACACATCTTAAATTTGTCACTGTTGAGAAACACTGTTCTACAGTGGCAAAAAAAAAATCAAAAAAAAATCAGGAAGTTTTGTAAAAACGTTTTTAATAATATTTATTAATCGGAAAAGGCGCTACCAGATTCCTGATTTTCTGCTAAGTTCTCCACATTGAGTTATGGCCAGTATTGATGGAATAAGACTGTTTTAGTAGAGCAGACAATGAATGACTCCCAGTCACAATGGCTAAAGTAAGATGAAGATTAGATATTGCCATTTATTTGTTCTTCTCTTTGTTGGCTGCTAGTTCTGCTTGCTAAATTAGATTACTGTTGACAGGAGAGAGAGAGAGAGAGAGAGAGAGAGAGAGAGAGAGAGAGAGAGAGAGAGAGAGAGAGAGAGAGAGACTCTTCTTTAATAAGGAAGCATGAGGGGGGGAAAACATGAATGTCAGCCATATTAATGGGCTTTTGCACCTCATCTTGTAGGTGATGCTGCTTGGAGATTCAGGTGTGGGGAAGACCTGCTTCCTCATCCAGTTCAAAGATGGAGCCTTCCTCTCTGGGACCTTCATAGCTACTGTCGGGATAGACTTCCGGGTGAGGCCACTATTAATTCTGGAGATAGTTTGCCACAGCAGAGAAGTGTGTTGGGCATCCTGCAGTAGACCTTTGAGCTAAGCACAACGCAGGTGGAAGAACATTACATGGATGCAAACATTTGTCTTGCCTGGTTTTGGTCTTTCAGTAGCTGGATCAGGAGTCCAGCACATGTAGACCCAGGAGCCTCATCCTATTCCTCTCTGCTGTGGTTGTAGTAAAAAACAACAACCCAAACTCAATCCCAAATGGTCTTTCGTGCAATCTATCAATGGAACTCTGCCTCTCAGAGTTGTGGGCGTTCCATCGCTGGAGGTTTCAGGAAACGATGGGACAACCATTTGTCTGGTTGTCTGTAAGGCAGGGGTCCCCAAACCCTGGGCCATTTGGAACCAGGCTGTGGAAGTGGTGTGCGAGCGTGTGCATACACGCGCGGTCCCACTTGCGCGAGCAGCAAGCGAGTGAGTACCTGTATGAAGCTCCATTTGTGCGAGTGGCAGGCCACTTGTGCAAATGGAGCTGCGTGCACACGCTCGCCTGCCGCTCACATGAAAAATTCCCTTACCCCTCCCACCCCTGCCGGTTCGCAAAGCTGGAAAGGTTGGGGACCACTGGTATAAGGGCTCCTGCCTTGGGCAGCGGTTGGAATAGAACACCGCCATGGTCTTGTCCTGCCCTGTGAGTCCATTATTCTATCCTCTCTTCCCCCTTCATTTACACACACATACACATTTTCAGAGCTGCTGGTAGTCCTAGAGCAGGGGTAGGCAACCTTGACTCTTTTATGACTCGTGGACTTCAATTCCCAGAATTCCTGAGCCAGCATGGCTCAGCTTGGAAACCTCTCCCTTTCCCCTCAGCATGGCTGGCTCAGGATTTCTGGGAGTTGAAGGCCACGAGTCATAAAAGAGCCAAGGTTGCCTACCCCTGTCCTAGAGGGAAAGTTTCTATCATCTTCTCTCGTAGAACTTCTGTAGTTTTGAGATGGAACGATTTTTCCCTTGGATGACAGTTTGGGAAAAGCACTGAAAGCCTCCCTCCCACAAACTGCAGTCCCAATCTGCACTATACAGGTCAGAAATCAGGCATGTGAGTTGCTTGTAGACATTTAACACACTGTGACATGTGGCTGTCGGAGTTTGTGACTGGAGGCATGTGTGATCAGGAACAAGGGACAGCAAGGGGACACGACTCATGCAAGGAATCAGGTTGGTTTCTGTTTCCACTGAAAATTAATCCCTGTGTTGTTGTGCCCAAGGGAGAGAAAAGGAAAAACAATGATGTCACATCATCACATAAATAATACGATTTATACAGTATAAGATGTGTCAGACATTGTGTGCCTTACTCCAGAGCTCAAGAGATGTTATTTCATTTAGAACTGTAAATTGTAAATGGAAAATGACATTTTATTGGCACTATTGGATGGAAGTCAGCGCTATAGGATTTTAAGTAGCTTTTTCAATATCTTTATTCAGCTCCATAGCCAATAAAAGTATGGAGGACTAATAAAAATTGCATTCACTGTTTTTTTTTATGCTGCTACACTGTTATTAACTTCAACTTACGAGCATGTAAGCTATTTTTCAGATGCTCCTCCCATTATTGAGTTAATTAATGGAGCACATCTGTTGCAGGATAGTTCTAGCCAATTGTTCTTAGTTGGGTTTTTTAAAAAATCCGAAATTGTGTTCTTTTCATGCCTTCTTACACCAGCATGCCCTCATTTTTGAGAATCCATTCATATGTAAAGCTTTTATTTAAAATTGTTCCTGTACTGTCTCAGCTCAGCTGTTCAAATCTTCGGAAGAACTCTTTGTTTCCAGACCTTTTAAAAACTTGTATAATTGAATAGGATCGATTAACAAGCCCTGATATACAATGTAAGGATCCTCCAGAAAATTCCTTTTGGTTTAAGGTCAGCATTTCCAGCAGGCTAATCTTGTAAAGCAGGGGTAGTCAACCTTGGCTCTTTTATGACTCGTGGGCTTCAACTCCCAGAATTCCTGAGCCAGCTAAGCTAAGCTGGCTCAGGAATTCTGGGAATTGAAGTCCACGAGTCATAAAAGAGCCAAGGTTGACTACCCCTGTTGTAAAGTGTTAGAGAGAAGTTTCCTGAGGATGAGCTCCAGCACAAGCCCGAAAGTTCAGATGACTAAATCTCTGGTCCCGGTGACCGACCCAGATTGGATCCTGTCTTCATCTCTAGTAACTGTATGGTGAAGCTTTTAAACTCTGGAAGAATGCTTTCGATTAAATAAACTTTAGAACTTAAAAAAGAAATAGGATTGAAAACACTTTAAATGCAACTTGTTACATATTTTTGATGGTTAGAATTAAAAAATAATAATATGAAGCAAGCATTCATTCCCTTCTTCCTCTTGGCAGCTAAACCAAAGATAGCTCAATACTGGAATTTTTTGGTCAAGCTCTTGGTTCCTAACGGTAACAGACAGAATGGTAAAAGAATGGTAACAGTCAGGTTAATTGTTGTGCTTTAAAAGATCTCTAAAATATACTCTATGCATAACTTGGGTATCTTTTTCCAAAGATTAGTATGCATTTCTTTGTTATGTGTGATAAATACGGTCAATTAAAATTATCTCAATTTGTAGGAAACATGATAAGCTCACAATGGAATGTCAGATATGTACGTACTAGATAGGTAAAATTTTTGTTTGATGAATTAAAGAGGAAAAAATGTGGGTACTGAGTTATATGTTACAACTAGGTAATGTGGTACGTACTGTCTTTCTCATGCTTAGTTTTCTGAGACTAATTAAAACAACCTATTCAGTCATGATATTAACTATGTGGACAATCTAGGTTCAGCTGACTTCCTCCAAATGGGTAAATTCTGGAATTCCCAGTTTATATGGCCAATGATAGCTCCAATTCATCTGGAGAAGACTATTGGGAAAGAGTAACTGGTCCTAGGAGACTGTTAATAATAGTTTAAGAAGAATATTGTAATAATTTGTAATATTAGGCCCTGGGCATTTTAAAGCAAAGCAATAAATAATTTGAGGAGATGCTTCTAAGCCAGGGGTTCTCAACCTTGGCAACTTTAAGACTTGTGGACTTCAACTGCCAGCTCTGTTGGCTGAGGAATTCTGGGAGTTGAAGTCCACAGGTCTTAAAGTTGCCAAGGTTGAGGACTCCTGCTCTAAGCTATCCTTCTTTGCACTCCAAAACAATGTTTTGGTTCTGGCTGTGCTGAACCAAATCAAACTTTTCCATATCATGTCAAATTCACGTACAGCACATTATTTTCCTTTCCTCCCGAAATTATATTAGGTAGCTATATTCTATGTGCATTATAGTGAGATGTGTGACAGCCTCCGAGTTTGTCCAGACAGAAGCACAAACCATGAGTAGCAACACTAACTTTATTGTAGGGTTATAGAAACAGAATCTTGCAAGTTTGAAAGCATTTCTGCCCTTCTTTAATTTTATTTTCCCCAAAACTAGGGATGGCCCCTTCTGATATAGTTCCCACGCCCCCTTTTCCTTTTGAGGGCATGACTATTGTCTAAGCTGTGGCTCTTCCTCCTGTTTCCCAAGCACATATGCAATACAGTGTCCCCATATCTTCATGCTAAAAAACTAAAGCCTCCCTCAAGTTGAGCTGGACTCCATGGCTGCATTCATCTAATTTTCTTAGCAACAGTACAGAAGTGTTTTTCCACTGCCTTCTTCCTGTATTTTTCCCACTTCACAGTGTAGCCTATAGAGTCTTCCTAATGGTTATCCTTGACTTGGCTTGGCTTAGCTTCTCGAGATCAGCCATGACTGGTACTGCTATCCTGCTGGTGTCTATGATGTTAGGATTCCCCCTAACTCATCAACATATTGCAGTTGTCTGCCATTCTCACAAAAGAAATATATGCAACAGTATACTAGCATCACCGTGTCTTGTCTATTTAAGGATAAAGGTGCTTGCTCCATGCTTGCCTTGTAATCCTAAATGCCAGAAGAGGAAGGCAATGTAGGGAGAATTGATGGGTGAAAGATGGAGGCTTACTGTATTTCCTGCCTTTTTTTTTTTTTGAATACCCTGTTCCATTTTTTTCACCATAGTTGCTCCAGAATATAAAGGATGTGATACATAGAACCTTTTGTGTTCCTAGGAATTCCGAAACACTTCTCCTTGAATTGTGCTAAAGCAAAGTGGCTCCACGCTCATGTGGAGACACCTGGGAGACGTTTTTGAAGCAGCCACATGCAGACAATGGATCTGCTTCAACTGCTCTGAAAACTTTGCAAAGCTCATAGGTTAAAACAGTTAAAGAAGAGGAAATAATAGTGGATGAATAATGAAGATGATGATGATGATGATGATAATGATGATGATGATAATAATAATAATAATAATAATAGTAGTAGTAGTAGTAGTAGTAGTAGTAGTAGTAGTAGTAAAGTAGGAAGGGACCTTGGAGGTCATCTAGTCCAACCCCCTGCTCAGGCAGGAAACCCTATACCATTTCGGACAAATGGCTGTCCAGTCTCTTCTTAAAAATCTCCAGTGTTGGAGCATTCACCACTTCTGGAGGCAGGTTGTTCCACTGGTTAATTGTTCTAACTGTCAGGAAGTTTCTCCTTAGTTCTAGGTTGCTTCTCTCCTTGCTTAGTTTCCACCATTGCTTCTTGTCCTGCCTTCAGGCACCTTGGAAAATAGCTTGACACCCTCTTCTTTGTGGCAGCCCCTGAGATACTGGAACACTGCTATCATGTCCCCCCTCGTCCTTCTCTTCATTAAACTAGACATACCCAATTCCAGCAACCGTTCCTCATATGTTTTAGCCTCCAGTCCCCTAATGGTGATGATGAGCATTTGACACTTATATTCACCTTCAATCATGAGCATTTGTGTCCCAGGCCTTTTGGAACTCGAGAGAGATGATATGGGAATATCCCTTCATTTTATTTCCCAAACGATAATCTTATGAGCTATAGTAGGCTGAGAGAAAGTGATATGGTCCAAAATTCCTCAGTGGGTTCTATAATTGAACAATTCTCCTGGTCTTCCAGGACCACGTTTGTTATCTACTGTGTGCTGCAGTTATTCTAAATAACTTGTGGAGTCTTGGCCTCTATATTATAATCATTATCTGATTAGTATGGTTTGGGACAACACAAACCCTTGAATATAGTAATGAGAACTTACAAAGGAAGATGCATCTCCCTTGTCACTATGTTATAGCTTAGTATTTTGATTGTGGATTTTGTAGCAAAAGACATTATTGCATACTCTGTCCAACTGACTCTTTTGTTTCTTTGTTTTTAGAACGATGACCATGTTGGTTTAACACAGCAAAAACCACTTTTGACCCTTTAAAGCCTTAAAAAATGTAATTGTATAAGCATTTACGCATCACGTTCCACTGATCCGTGAATACTTGCACATCTAAGTTGCCACAAATGTAGTATCAGAAGTTGTGCTAATTTCTTTGTGTGATGAATGATGAAAAAGAATTAACAATGAAACTCTCCAGCACTTGATAATCTATAAAATATTATTTGCTATTAGTGCAGTCATCATTACTTCAGTCCAGAGTTGACAAAATATATATGCGGAACAAATTTAAGGTATTTTAATTGTACCAATAGTTACTGATAACCAGCTTAACAAGCATTGTGTTGGATGATAGGATTGCTTTGCATGCAATCCCAGTAAATATCATACCTCTGATCCCCAAATTGCAGGCAAAGAGGAATGACTAGATATACAATATTTTGTAAGCAGATATGCTGCTTACAGTCTTGCCTAAAATTTCAGTGCACCAATTGTGCCAGCAATATGCATGAAGCTTATTACCTTATAACTATTAGCGATTGTCCCATGAAATTTTAAACTGGGAGTTATAGAAAATCATAAGAAAGGACCTTAGCTGCTTGTTTTCTCACAGGTGATCTAACCCACCCACCCCCCCCGTAAAGCTGAATATAGAGTTCCTCTTGTTAATTTGCTCTTTATATAAATGTGGGGCATTTTTTTTTCCTTACAGAATAAAGTGGTGACCGTGGATGATGTAAAAGTGAAACTGCAGGTAGGTCTGCTCGATACACCAAAGTTGCATTTCCTGTGAGGTCCTCTAAGTAGGTACGCTTGCTCCATTTTTTTTCTGTTCTGAAAAAGGCCTCCTATATATTCAGTTACTGTGAGACAAGCCGTTTTTCTCCATTAAAAGGCTTCAGCTATTACATTTCCGCTTGGCATGTGGAAGTAAAAGCCATAGATGTGGCTGACTTCCAAAGAAATCCTGCTTTCCAACAAAGCATTCTCTGTATCGACTCCTTGCTAATCCCATGTGGCAAAATCAGCCCTGAATCCAAATTAAAATGGAAACAGGAAATCCATGTCATCCAAGAGCCCTTGAAGTTAATTGGTAGCTGTTCGCTCAGCACTTTTTTTTGAGGAAAAAAAAAAGTTTGCTACCCATTGATAGATGTACTCAAATTTTATGGCACATCATATGCCTCCCAGAATAGTTGCAAGATGGGCAAGTAACTTTTATTTGATTAATAAAATAAATAATAAATAAAAATAGGTTGGGCCATATGGCTCTGGGGGTGGGGGAGGAAATGGTTTTCTAGGTCACAGATGTGCAACAAAAAAAACCCTGCTTCCTGAATCCCATCAGGGGATGTAATTTAATAGGAACTGGACTATACACATTTTGTTTCATTATGTTGTCTATCTGTCCGTTCATCCATCCATCCATCCATCCATCCATCCATCCATCCATCCATCCATCCATCCATCCATCCATCCATATCTGTCTGTCTGTCTGTCTGTCTGTCTGTCTGTCTATCTATCTATCTATCTATCTATCTATCTATCTATCTATCTATCTATCTATCTATCATCTATCTATCTATCTATCTATCTATCTATCTATCTATCATCTATCTATCTATCTATCTATCTATCTATCTATCTATCATCTATCTATCTATCTATCTATCATCTATCTATCATCTATCTATCTATCTATCTATCTATCTATCTATCTATCAATCTACCTACCTACCTACCTACCTACCTACCTACCACCCATCTCATAGTTCAAGGTGACTCTGACCTTGAAATATTGAAGATGGGTCACCCCTTGAATAGCCATTGATGGTGACCAGCATCTTGAATTGCACCTGCAAGCTAACTGGCAGCAAGTGAAGCCTGCAGAGCAGGGATGTGCAGCATTTCTCATTCAATTCCAAAAAAGTGCTTCAGAGTTCACAGGGATACAAATGCAGCTCCTATCTACAAGTCTTCAACCCAGTCGTGTCTTTTTCTGTGAGACAGGGGCTATATTTGCATACCTGTAAGTTCTGAAACATTTTTATCCAAATTAAATTCAATGCATTGCATAGCCCTAGTTGTATATGAACCATTATATATATTGGTATTGATGGTGTGGATCTGAGACTGTGAAATAAGTTATTTATTTGCACATTTCTGGTTAAAAAAACTTCTATTGGATCTATGAGATAGTTGTATTCAAGTCTTTTACATTTGCATCATCACTTCCATATGCTGAATTGAATTCTGTAAGTGCTACAATATAGTTCATTTTTATTCTCTTATTTGGAAGAACTATCTTGGTTCTAAACAGACATAATTCAGAGAACTATCCAAGAATATCATTTTGCACGTACTGTCTGTGAATTTCACTTGCACTAATATTTGTTTCACATCTGGGTCTCTCTAATGGAATACAATGAAGACTGTTTCCTTGGTTTTCTGTCTTTGCCTTATTGCAGATTTGGGACACGGCCGGTCAGGAAAGGTTCCGGAGTGTAACACACGCGTACTATCGTGATGCACAAGGTTGGTGCTCTAGAATGCTGCCTTCCTTCATCTCAGATTGAATCAGAGTTGGGGTGATAAACGGAGTAGATCTTTCATTGCTCAGATCTAATACCAAGTGATAATGCCACTGTTTGATATATTGTTTATATTTTATGTATAGTACAATCTATATTGTTCTATATCTTAGCAGTGCGCAATATTTTGAGTTCAAAATGGCCTTTTGGAGTGTTCCAAGCTTAAAAAAAACGTTTATGTGAAGTAAGGTTTGTTAAGAGCAAGAAGAAACCAACTCTGAATATTTCAATGGAATGTTTTAAGGGGATTATTTTGTATCAAGCTCAAAACAAAAAGAGGTTTTCTGTTTTGTCTGCATCCTACTATATTTATGACATAGCTCATCTCTTTCCCTTCATCTTTGTATCTTCCCTGAAAGATACATGCATCTCATAGGCACTACATTGAGAATGGCTGGTATAGCTATGACTTGTGTATAATCAATGTTAGATTTAAATCCCACAGTCTTCCATCAAACAGATATTTGTTGAGCAAGGATGGGAAAGTGCCTGTGGATGGAGATTATCAACACATTTAGATAATCCCTCTAAGGATAGAGGGATTCATATTTGAATTGATCTATGTGGCCCCATGTGTGCTTAATAGCTTGATAATTTTAGAAAATTACAAAATCATCAAATAACACATATTTCTCTTTTTTTTCCAGCTCTTCTCCTCCTTTATGATATCACCAACAAAGTCTCCTTTGACAGTATTCGGGTGGGTATTTCATGCCTACTGTTGATTCAAGATGGTCCCCCAGCCCTTGCTCACACAGGAGTCAAACAGCAAGCTAAAGTTGTAATCTGATTAGTAAACATATCCCGATTTGAGCTGTTCTTGTGTCTCTGTCTAAATGCACTGGGCTGCACAGAAATCAGCAAAGAGACAAAAAGGATCACCTGCACTTAAAAAACCAAGAATTTTAAAAGATGGGAATAAAATATTTTCCATAACTCAGTACTGATAGGGGGCGCAGTGGCTCAGTGGTTAAACATGTGGGCTAGTTGGATGAAAAGCTGACAGCCCAAGTTCGAGGCCCGAGCATTGTGTGACGGAGTGAGCGCCTGTTACTTGCCCCAGCTCCTCCCAACTTAGCAGTTCAAAAGCATGCAAATGTGACTAGATAAATAGGTACCACTTCAGTGGGAAGGTAACAGTGTTCCATGCACTTCGGCATATAGTCATGCCAGACACATGACCATGAAAATGTCTTCAAATAGTGCTGGCTGCCTTAGCTAAGAAATGGAGATGAGCACCGCCCCCTAGAGTCTGATAAAACTGGACACGGAAAAGTTTTATTTTTTTTTACAGTACTGATATAAACTTTACTTGGCATAGAAATATGTGTTATATCTCTGTGCTTTACACTTCACAAAAACATCCCTGCCCCATAGAACTAGCAGACTACAAGTTGTCAGAGGGGAGATGAAGAAGAAAAAGGAAAATCAGGCTAAATACAAGAAGAGGTATCCATACTGTATGTATTTCATATTATTTGCACTTGGTTGTCAGGAATATATGGGCACTTCCATATAGCTGCCATATTCCTGCTCCAAACCTTCAGAATAAATTTTGAAATACTTAGCAATTCTAATAGCCAGCATGCACAAAATGCTGAGCAGTCAAGAGCTGACGGCTAAGGAGATTACAGAAATGGGTGTCCGGATAGGACTCTGTTCCTGATCCTTGTCCTACTTTAGGCTGAGTGATAGTTTGGAAAATGGGTAGGAGATCTGTGAAATGTCTGCCTCCTTGGCCAAGTAGACAGTTCTAAGGATAGCAGGGAACTCTGGTACCTTAAGCTCTGTGGGGATTATGGGAAGTCTAGGAAATGGGTGTAATTTTAAAGTTTCTTCTAATTGGAAACTGCTCTCCAAGCCACAGCACATCTGATGCAAAATTGGCTCAATTGCCAAAAGGGACCGTAGAGCATTGTGCCCTTCCAGGAGCAACCCAAAATTGTGTGAGACTTAGAGGTCTTCATTGGAATGTCTGGGATACCCATCCTGAGAATTACTTGAGTTACTTCTTATCAGAGCAAGAGGATTTGGCCTATCTCTTCCCTGCTTAAATGCTGAGAGCTCATGTAATTCAGTGGCTGGGTTCAGAAACTGCACTAAACCATGGATTGCTTAATTGTGCTACACTAAGCAAGCCACATATTTAATCAGGTTCACACAACACAGTAAGACATAAGCCAAGATTTACAAATCACGATGGCTGAGCTGATAAAGGCAAACAAGCAACAAGACGGCAGGACAGGATGAGTGAACTCAGTCAAGTCTTGATGTTTGGTGTTTCTTCTCAGCTATGTTTCATCTCATCACATTCAACATTCCCTTGCAGGCTTGGCTCACAGAAATCCATGAATATGCCCAAAAGGATGTGGTTATCATGCTTCTAGGTAATAAGGTATGTAACTTCGGGTGGGAATACAAATTTGTGGCATCCTGCAGACACTTTCTAACTTGTTTGACCCTTAATAGTCTCCTTGTGAGAAATGTTTAATCGTAGTGTGCTTTGCATAATTGCCTGCTGTGATCAGCTCATAACCCAAGATGGAAAAACTTGGATCTTCCTGGGGGTTGTTGAACTACAAACCCAAGTCAGCAGAGTTAACTTGCAGTTCAGCAACATTTGGAGAGCCATACATTCCCCATCCCTTTTACAAAGGAATTTTTCATTCTGCTTTATGGCTAGTGCATGAAGAGGTTTCCTACTCTTGGGGGTACATTATGAGTTTTCTTGGGATTGCTATTTATTTCTCAGTTGCTTTGCATGTTATAGTCCCCAACTTTTCAGTAGATCAGATGCAGTTTTCTAACCTTGCTGAGAATTATATTTATAAATAAATAAATATATCTATATGCTTTCATGGCATTGTAAGCTACCCAGAGTGACTTTGGATAGAGAGATGGGCGGCATTTACTAAATAAATAAACAAACAATAGTTCTGTAGCAGATCTGTGCAGTCTTTCAACCAGGTGATTTGGATACAGTCCTTGAAAGCTGCAGAGGAGTGGCTTGTTAGCTTAGCTCACCTGTTGGGAGGCTTCACAGGTGACATTTCCCTTGGAAGAGTTGCTGGAAAGCAGCTTGTGGAATGATTTGCAGAGGCTTGTTCCAAAGCATTAGCAGAAAATCAAAATGCACGAAATAATATTTCTAGAAGACATGGGATCAAAACAATTTTTTTTCAACCAGTGGAGCCAAACAGGCATGAAATATAAGACTCTAGACATTTCTTTTTCTCAGACCAATATATCAAAGATATTGCAGGATGACATTAGATTGTTTTCTGAGCAAGATGGTTCCCAAGAATAGTGGGACAGATAACACCAAAGCAGACTTGCTAACCCTTGGACTACTGAGAACATGGATGGGCACTTCAGTGAAGCAACAGTGCTTGTACTTTTCCAGGATTTCCTGGAACCCCCCCCCCCTTTTTTTTTAAATGGGCGGCCAAGCCAACTAGGGTCATCAAAGTCCTGCAAGCCCCAGCTCAGCAAAGCATATTCCATTAAGGCACCCTTGTTTCCTTCAGATGATGTGGTCCTCCAACTCTCCAAGAGCCAGTTTGGCCTAGTGATTTAAGATACCAGATTAGAAACCAAGAGATTGTGAATTCTAGTCCTGCTTAGCTATGAAGGGTAGCTGGGTGACTTTGGGCCAGTCACTCTCTCTTGGTCCAACCCACCTCACAGGGTTGTTCTGGGGAAGGGAGGAGGAGGAGAAATTTATATTGGATATGTTTGCCACCTTATTTGCAAAAATAATAAAAAGGTGGGATACAATCAAACCAAGAAATAAATGAAAGTACTAAAATGAATTGTGCACCTTTTCTGTTGTTTTGAATTTTCACGGCTATATGAAAAGTTTTTTTTGACCCCTATTATTCAGCTGCACTCTGCCCTTGCTCCCCTTCCAGGAAATTGAAAAGTTTATGCCCATGACTGGGAAATAGAGCTTAGGGTTGGCTTATTTGAAAGAGGCTTAGCTGAATATATTTATACACTCATACACACACAAAAACACATTGGCTTTCTGAGTGCTTTGATTTAAATCACGAAGTCACCCAAACAAATGGCTTCTTTCCCTTTTTTTCTCCTTTAAAAGGAATGACAGTTCCAGTTAAATGTACGACATAAGCCTTAATTACCTCATTCCATGAGACCCGGGGTCACTTCACACAACTCCTGCGTTGTGTCAGGGGGTCAATGGGTATCACTACATTTGCTCTCAAAAGACAATGTGCAACTGTTGGTTTTAAAAATATCAACCAGGGTTTATATAAGACAACATTGGGGGAAAAAAGTTTATAAAAACTGCTAGCAAACTCTCCCCCCCCCAAGTCTACAGTCATTAGCTGCTCAGAGGCCAGATGTGATGGGAGAAAGTGTTGGATCATCAGATGCAGATCTCAGGCTTCACAGTCTGTAGGGCCCCCATATGCTGTTGGCATCACAGCTTTTTTTTTTAATTTGCCAAACCACATTCCAAGAAACAGAGGATGTTGCTGAGGAAGCAGCCCTTGTTCCTGACATAAAACAAAGGCAAAGGGGACCCAGGGCCATTCTGACGAAATCAACATGCTGAGCATCACCGATGCTCCACTAGAGTGCCCAACTCTTCAGGAAAAAAAGAAAGGAGGAAAAACATCCCTAGAGTAGGTGAGGAAAGAATAAATTAGGGGGAAACAGTGTGCCGAGGCAAAGGCCAGATGGGGGGAGGTGGAGCACCCAGGCATTTTGCTGAGGAGTCATCTTTGGATTTGGGCACTCCATGGAGCGCGATAGTGGTGAATATCTGTAGCTCAGATGTAGGATGAGGGTGGAGGTTCATTCTTTGAGTTATAGGTTGGCTTCCAAATGTTTTGTTACCAGGCTAGGTAACATCTTCAGGAGAATTTAAGGGATGTAAGTGTTGGTGTTCTTCTGCTTTTAAGGGCTTCTGACCCATCACAAGACCCACCACAAGACCCTCACTTGATGTGACCCCATCACAAGACCCATCACAAAACCCTCACCTGGCATGACCCTCACCTGACATGACCTCCCCATCACAAGACCTACTTACCACAGAAGCCCTTATAAGCAGAAGAACACTGACACTGACAGCCCCTAAACTCAGCTGAAGAAGTTACCTAGCCTGGTAACAAAACATTTGGAAAACCAACCCACAAGCTCAAGAGGTGAACCTCCACCCTCACTCCATGGAGTGTTTTTTCTCCCAGCATAAGAACAGATCTCACCATTGTTTCTACTGCCTTGTTTTCACTCAGGCCGATTAGGACAGATATACTGGTACAGTGTTTCTGCTCCTAGAAAAGCTAGCAAAGAATGACTACATGGCAGGGGTGGCTATAAGCTATTTTACCATCCCTCTGAATGGTTGTACCTGTAGGCTTATCAGATCTAGCAGGTCATCAAGAAACACAGAAATTACTAACTCCTTATTGCCACCTTGTGACCATCTGAAATTTTGCAGCTCACGCCTGATGGCTCTAGGTGCGATAACTGTTCTTCGGGGCATGATTTCAAAATGCAGTTTGAGAAACAGCCATCAATTCATGAAATAGTTTAGATGAAACAGCATTGGGTGGCAGATACTATAGGGTAGAATTATGCAACTCATGGACTTAAGTATGGATTTTGTGCTGTGATTGCAAAGTTTCCATGCAAGAGACCAGACCAGATCTCCTAAATTTTGAAGGTCTATCTTTGAATCATGTCGCTTGGGAAGAGGAGATGTTTCAGTAAGAGAAAGGCTTGCATAGAGAACCACAATCCCTCAAATCTTGGAATTTGCCTCCACTCTGGCCACCGTGCACACACACACACACACGGCAGATTATGCCTGAGAAAATATGTCTCTAAAAATATTGTGTTGCCATCCCAGTTTGGCAGAACGGTGGGCTGGAAGTGCAAAAAAACTGTTTCATTATGAAAATTGAATGTACACACTCAAGCATAGAAAAGGAAGAAAAACAGAATATAAACAAGGGAAAATCGATTATTGATTTTTGGGTGGTGGTGGTTATAATAATATTGAAGATAAGGTATGCAGGAAAATCCTTTGATGGGTTTTTGTAGCTTGCCTCTTTGCTGACCAAAGTGAGCCAGCAGGGGGCACTCTGAATCTGTAGCTTCACACCTCTGGAATTGCCCTGGAACCATGAGACAATTTAAGACATTCTCTTCCCCCCCCCCCCAATCCATCAGCCCTCAAAGCAGAGGCACCCACAGCTGGAAAGGCCAACAGCTGACCAGCCTTGGAATACCAGAATCCGTCCAAGCCAAGCACCAGAAGATAAGCTCAATTTGGAAATAACATACTTTTTTTGCCACACTGAAACAAGTAAGATTCCATAATGGTGTTCACTGTTGCCACAGGAAGATCTGGGAGAAAAACATGTCGGGACTGATCCCGGGGCTCCTTTGTGCTCCCACATGTGGATGTCCCCCATCCCATGCCTTTCCTGTTGGTAGAAATCTTTGTGGTTATCTCTCTTTCCTTTCTGGCCTACAAATGTCTACGCTGCTTCAATGCTGCACAGGAAGGCCTAGTTTTCTGAATGGCTTAAAACCAAAACAAAACCTTTATTTATTTAGAAATATAATGATAGCCTACCTTTCTTTCTCTTTGAGAATCAAGGCAATTTACAACGTAAAACTGAACAGCAAATGGAACTGAACGCAGACCAAACAATGGCATAACCAAAACATAATGTTCAAACTTTTAAAAATAACAAAATAAAGGAAAGCATTAAAATCCTGGCAGAAGATTGGCTTTCACTCTTCCTGAATACAAAATGATTTGGAGTCAACACTGCATTTACCAGAGATAGAACCTACTATGCAGTAGATAGTTTTGTTTTTGCTTCTTTGGCGATTTACCTCAGTTGTCAATTATTTATGCATAATTTATTGTTATAGATTGTTGTATGGTGTTTTAATGTGCTGTTAGTTGCGCAGAGCCATAAATTTAAGATGGGCGGCCATATAGATAGATAGATAGATAGATAGATAGATAGATAGATAGATAGATAGATAGATAGATAGATAGATAGATAGATAGATAGATGGCTGAAAGAAGAAGCAGAGTGAGGCTAAGGTGGGTGCTTTAGGGGAGAACCTATCTTCTACCTAAGTTATTTACAAATGTTTATTTTGTCTCCATTTTTAATCCCCCCAGATAGAAAAATGCTAAGGTATCTCATGATTATGCATGCTTCAACTCTTCCCCACCCTTACTGTCTTTCTATCTGCAGGCTGACATGAGCAGTGAGCGAGTTATCAGAACAGAAGATGGGCAATCTTTAGCCAGGGTAAGTGAACAAATCCAAGTGTGACTGTCTCACAGCATAGCTGGAGTAGGTGACCCAAGCTTTCTGTCTAATTTCAGAAAAATCCATCTGTATTGGCAAGCATCTCCTCCCCTTAATGCAGAGCAGATAGTATCCTGAATTATCTTCTTAACTGACCCAAATCCACCTCCTCTTTGGGATTACAAATTAGTATATTTAAGTTTCCAGGGCTATTGTTAAGATTCCAGCACAGGAGTGTTAAAAAGGATTCATCAGGTTTGCTGGCAAAATGTTGCCACTTTTTCTGCTCTGTTTTCATTCCAGGAATACGGAGTGCCTTTCATGGAGACTAGTGCCAAGACGGGTATGAATGTGGAATTGGCATTTCTGGCCATTGCAAAGTGAGTAACAGGCTGCAGATAGTTTGCCTTCAATCCCTGCGATTATAACAGCATTGGGAGAAGATGTTGAGCCTTCTTGCTTTCATTTTATCAAGCCCTCCCTGCACTCAAAGGCTGATGCCTTAAGATGTTTTGGATAGTAAAATCCAGACCACCTGGCCATCCTGGTGGGACTGGTAGGAATGAGCATCCAAAACATCAGGAGAATTTGGGAAGGAGGGGAAACCCAAGAGAATTGGTCATTGGGTTGCTATGAACTTTCTTAAGTTAAGAAAAGGCTATCCGAGGTGAGACCAAATAAGACTCAACTTTCAAAAATGTAAGGAATTCTCACAAGTATCCGTTATCAGATCCCATAATCCATAATTCAATCCCTTGGCAGAAGTGTTAAATGGGGCAACCAACATTACATACCTTTGTGAAGTTTTCAGTGAGATTTCATCCATCTCCCTCTCCTAACACTTTTTTTTTCTCCTTGGATGGTTCACAAACATCTCGCCAATATTTTTTTTCCTCCCTTTTTACTGCCCACTTACGCAATTTGATGTGTTCTCTGGAACTCTTTGTAATCTTTGTGTTGAAATGAAACATCCAAGAAATGGTGTACTGTAGCTGGTTTTCGAGGTCACAGCAGACCGGGAAGGAGTTGTGAGTTGCATCTATTTCTGGGCGGAGGTGGGGGGTAGACATTAACACGCTTTACTCCGAGTACTGCATTTTAAGAAAGATGAAATCTTCTCCTACGGTTAGAAGTCCAGGAAAACATTTCTCTGGGAGGAAAGTTCCTTTTCTTGAAATAATGTCTTGAGCGGTGTTTTGACTCTTTCGTTTCCAGAGAGATCAAGCAGCGAGCTGTGAAGCAGCTGGATGAGCCCAAGTTCCAAATCCATGACTACATTGAGTCGGAGAAGAGGCGGTCCAGCTGCTGTACCTTTCTCTGAAGGAAGAAGATGCTAAGGCAGTCGGAACGATCTACCGCTGAAGAGACCCAAGGAGCAAGAGGGCTACACAGGAGATACAGGGAAGGAACGAAATTTGGGGGAATCTACTCCAAGGACATTGCTTTTTAGAGAATCCTGTACATAAGAAGTATATGTGTCTGTTTTTGGTTGCCACGTGTGGATGTGAAGGAAGAGTTACGAACGCGTGTGTGAAAGTGTGTGCAAAGGCAATCAGGTTCTATAGTATTACTCAGGCCTATATCCTTTGCTGGTAAGAGGAAAGGCACTGCCCACACCAAAGGGAACCAAGCTTTCTTTTGACTCTTACAGCCCTGCTCTTTGCCTTGAAGAAAGAGGGAGGGTTGACTGGGAAGGGAAGGTCTCTCTCTTTCAAAGGCCACGGGGAGACCTTTAGATAAAATAAAAAGGTTAATGGAGTGTATTGCCCTAAAAAGCCATGGTTTGTATGAATACTGAAACCAGCAGAAATATTCAGTAAAGTAAAAGCAGACAGATTTCCTTTGACCTCTGGCCTTTCCTGCTTCCCACACCCAAAGATCCTGCAAAGAGGGCCTTTTGCTTCTCCTCCCTTCCTCCCTCGGCTCAAGGAAAGGACTCCAGGGTGTAAGTGTGTCTTTTGTCCTGGCTGAAACGTCAAGAGAATGCTGCTGACTGGAGTTAGTTAGGTGGGGTGGGGGGGGAGAGACCGCTATATTTTCTATGGCCATAAACAAAGTGTTAGAAAGTTGACTGTGTGTTTTGAAGGTGCAATAAAAGACCATTTGGGAAAAAGAAAAGCCAGCATGCTGGTGTAACAGGCCAGAAAGATCTAGCATCTGCTCTTTGGATGAACAAGGCTGCTTCTGAGTTTGTTTCTTCAGAAAACAGTCAGGATATACACATATACTGTGAAGTGGTGGCTCCTCTGAGTTTTGGTATCCCTTCTTACAAGCACATCTTGGGATTCTTCAGAAGTGAATCTTTTTAGAATTATTATTATCAAGCACTCGATCCAAAAAGTTCTGGAGGGGGGGGAGATTTGTGTTTGAAGTAGGCTCACTTCTGTCACATAAACCATGTTTTATAAGCACATGTCATTTTGAGCGGGCTGGATGTCTCGCCATTGTTCCTCGTTCAAGAACACCTGATCACGTACATTCAAACCAACAGATGCAATCCAGGGGAAACTGCATGCAATTGGCAGCCTATAGAGATATACAAAGAAGCATGTTGTCCCCAGATGAGAAGACTGTAACACTGGGTTGCAGTAGGATGTCTCTATAGTGAGTTGGCTCTAGATGGCATTCAGCGATTCTTCTGCCCTTCCTCTACCTTGCTGCATCTCTTTCCATTGGGTTGGCAGGTTATTGCCAGACGTTGCCAATAGCTGTTGAACTACTAGGGCAATCTCAACCAGATTAGTTTGCAGACTTCTTTCTAGGAGGGAGGAAGAAGTTGGGGAGCCCTTCCTCCAGCTAGTAAGGCAGAGAGGGCTAACACATATAAACTGGTTGACTGCATTTAGATGCAAGGGAGACAGGGGGGAAATGATTGGGTGGGTGAGGATAGGGCCCGGGAACAGTCTGTCATGAGTCAGGAATGCTTTGACATTAGGCTGAGACAGCAGAGAGAAATATCCAAGACCAAATGCCAGGTTTTGTCTACCTGTGTTCAGATACACCACCCCGTGCAATGCATTTCAACTTGAATTTCCCATACAAATTTAACTTGTCACCTCTCTCACAGCTGTCTTTCTTCTCCCCTGCTTCTGGAAGTAAGCAGCTAGTGGATTGTGTCTAGATCAAGAGTTCTCCAAACTTTTCAGCTTTGCAGACTAGCGGAGGGGCGGGAGGGGGATAGTTCCATGTGAGCGGTAGGCAAACATGCACGTGTGCACATGCGCGCAGCTGTTTGCACAAGTGGTGGGCACGCACATCCACCGCTCGCACAAATGGAGTGCATGCGCTCGCCTGCTGTTCACGCAAGTGGGGGTGAGCAATGGCAAAATACGCGCTCACCCGCCTCTTCTGCAGCCTGGTTCCGAACAGCTCAAGGCCCGGAGGTGGGCCATGGCCCAGGGTTGGGGACCCTGATCTAGATTGATTGGTCTTTGCTGATCTGGCACAGCACAGTGGCCTTTTGTTTCTTTTTAAACCTCCTTTTAAAGTTTTTTTTTCTTTTTTCCTTTCTAAAGTTCCAAAACTTGAGGTTACTCATACTTATCATTCCCAACACAATGTAACCCTCCCCTCCCATTTCCTGGTTCCTTTAATCAGCATGGGTTAGGCAGGAGCTATCTGTAGCCAGCCATGCTCCTTATATGTTATGCGAGGCAGGTGCAGCGAGCATTGTGGCAAGAAATGGAAGCCTTATCTGTGAAAGAGAGCTCTTCCTAGCAAAGCCCACATATTTGTTGTCCTGGCAGCATGCACAGTTTCTCAGAAAAACAACAGCAAGAGTGCCAGGGTTTAAGGGAGGGAAGCAGACTCCAGCAAAACGGAGCACAGTTTCACATTGCCTGCACCTTTCCTGGATGTCCAGTGCTGGGCTCTGGCAAATGCATGGTCTTTGCAGAATTTTGCACAAGCTTAGGAACATTGAGATCAAGAAAAGGAACAATGTTGCGGGGAAAAGAATATCACCATCACCACCACCACCATCATCATCATGATGTCCTTTCCTGGATCTGCTCATCCTTTTTTCTCTGATCAGAAATTCAGCTCTCTTCTTTAATGCACGTGGAAAAGCACAAGTGCTTTTTCAGCTGTTTCCATGTTAAAACCATTAACAGACCTGTGCAATTGTGACCCAATAAATGTAGGCTGTATAGCAGAAGTAGACAATTCTTTGGGTCCTCCACGCATTTGGAACTTTGGTTCATGTTCCTTTAAGAATGGACTGCCCTGCTCAGATCCCCTGTTCACAGAATTACTGAGCTGATCTATACCTTTGCAGGCCTGAAGGTATTGTAGCAAATAAATGCTATGTTTGAAGCTGGCATATTGTTTTGCAACATGTCAAAGAGATTTTTTCTTTTCTGTTTTTTTAAAAAAGCATCCACCAAGTGGTAGTGTCCCAGGTGGTAGATGTCTTGGGTACCACTTGGTCTACTCCCTGCTCCAATTCAAAGAATCTCAGGTAGCAATGTTGGGTTAAGGCTGTTGCCTAAACCTTGGAGAAACTCTTAACAGAATAGTAAGGATTATAGACCGGCACTTTCATTTCTGTACTATATATTTTCTGACAATTGGATAATATATTTTAAAATAAGCCTTATCCTCTGTCTGGGCCTTAATTTGAGAATAATAAAAAGAGGAATGCTAGAAAGAAATATGATTACATGGTTAAGAATTACCTACAGATAAAGTCTTATTCCTTGTTAAGTAGCTCTAATGCTAACCATTATCTGAATGGGTAATAAATGGGTGTCCTCGTGACAAATAAGATTGTGTGGCCATACATTGGAACAGGAGAGACAATGTAAGCTCCCTCCTTTGCTTTTGTTGTTAAGTTTCCTTTCTGCATTGTTTGTATAACAAATCTTTCTGCCTGATTCACCAGGCATTAGAGGGATCAATTTTCCAAAGAATTAAAAGGGGGAGTGAAGAATGTGGAATAGAGCATTTGATTGTACAACAGATTCTTGGCGCAAAAAAAAAAGAAGGTTTTGATGTCTTTGATTTTGTTGTGAATTACTCTGAGGAAACCTGTTTTTGAAGGGCAGTTACAAATAAACTATAGATAATTGTATATAGCTTTATACTTCTAATATCCCCTATAAAATAAAGGAAATTGCTTCTTACTTTGAAAAGGATTTATATTCAGTTTATCAATTGGCTTGAAAGAAAGACCTTGTTACATTTCTGCAAAAAAATTTTTACAAAAACTCTGCTGTCGAGATTTCTTTTGGTGAAATACTTTTTAGATTTGGGATAAATTCTACTAGCCTCTGAATGTTAAGTGCCGGACTTGAGAAATTTCCTCCCTCTCATGGTTGTAGAATACTACAGGTAGTCTTCAATTTACAGTCATTCATTTAGCAAAAATTAGAAGTTACAACGGCACTGAAAAAAGTGACATGACCAGTCCTTAACAACCATGGCAGCATCCCCGTGGTTATATGATCAAAATTCAGGTACTTGGCAATGGACTGGGCTTAACGACAATTGCAGCATTCGGGGGCCTTGTGATCGCCAACCGCGACACGTCTTCTGAGAAGCAAAGTCAATCAAGATGTTGGATTCGATTAACAATTGTGTGATTCACCTAACAACTGCAGGGATTCACTTAACGGTAACTGTTGTAAAATTGGATGTGACTCACTTAATAACTGCCTTGCTTAGCAACAGAAATTAGAGTCCCAATTGTAGACTACCTGTATGAGACCAATGAAAATAGTATCCTCAAAGGAACACACAAAACATTTTTTCAAGAGTTTTATCTTATAGGGCTATAATATTCTGGGCAACCAGCAAATAGCAAACACAGAAAACTCTTAAATATTTCTTTCTTTCTAGAGGTAATCCAAATTTTTGTAGCCCGGATCTCTGGTAACTCTTCAAGCATTTTTTGTCAAACAGAAATATCAAAAATATTGCAGTAATGTATAAATTCAACCCTTACTACCCTGCTGTTGATTAGTTTTAATGACATCAATGATGTCATAGTCACTCATAAACAATTTATTAAAAATTTGAATAAAATGTAAGTATTTGTTTCATCTGTTGTGTGAATAGTTGAATACTGTAGAGCAGGGGTGTCAAACTGCCAGCCTGTGGGCCGGATGCGTCATCTGGAAGCCGCGCCCACCCCATTGCTAGCAATGGCAAAACTGGCCCGATACATTGTGCAACGTCACGTGATGTCGCGAGTTTGACATGTCTGCTGTAGAGATTACCTATTCAAATCAACTGAGAGGCTAAGTCGTCTTACTGTGACCTTCCTTAGCAATCAGGGATCTCATAAGAAGAAGGGAGACATATGGCAAGGAGCAGCAAATTAGACTGGACTCTAGTTATATGAGAAATTGCAATAAGAATCTGAAGCAAAGACCTAACTCTGGATAAGCTTTACCAGGAACTCACTTGATGGATCTATGTTAAATGCAGACAAAGGTTCTTCAAAGGTTGAGTCTTCTTCAAGTCAAACTTGATTTTTGGTGACTTCATGAACACGTCATGTATTTTTCTTGACAACAATCCACATGTGGTTTGCCATCACTTTCATCTAGGATACTGTTTTGACTTCCTAGGCTATTCCTGGATAGTTTTACACCCACGTCCAAGTCAGATTTGATCCTGGTAAGTTTTTCTGAGAACAGTCTCTCTCGTAATGAAACACATAATCTCTCACACATCTCTTTCTGAACAAGAACATGGTTTTTGATGTATAGGAAGGGTTTAAACAAAAAGGCCAAAAGGTCTTCCCTATTTCACCTTAGTCAATCTGATTAATATTCTCTGATCCAGGAGTTTAAATCATGTACCCCAGTCCCAAGCATACTTATTCAGAAACATGTCACATTGGCTGTAGGGATGTATTAGATTAAAAGGTTTTGCTGGCTTAGGAAATTCTTTAATTTAGGCTACAATACTCTCTGCTGTACTTTGAGACTTAAACTCAGTGATAAGTTCATGCAACATGTTAGGCCAGGGGTGTCAAACTCAATTTCATTGAGGGCCACATCAGCATTGCAGTTGCCCTCGGGGGGAGGGGTCCGGGGTGTGTGGCCTACTGGGTGGGTGTGGATGGAGTGGGTGTGGCCTACTGGGTAGGCATGGTCAGCTCTACATTCTTCGTGTCAAGGGTGCCTGTGGGGGCCTGGGCAGGAATGGGACAGATCTGAGGGTCTCTGGCAGAATGGGGTGAGACCGGGGCAAGTGCCAAGGCATGGTCCACTGGAGGAGCCTCACTGCCTGCTGAAACCCCTCCTCCAGAGCCCATCAAGCTGGATATGTGAAGTAGGCAAGGGCCATTTGCTGGCCACTTCCAGGTGATGGTGCATTTCTTCATTCCTCACAAAGGGTGACACCTCCCCAGCATGCACCCAGGGGGCGGGACCGACACGGCAGGGGCTGGTTCCTTGCTGTTTCCAGATGGCCTTGTGGAGCCAAGACTGAATGTGTTTCAGCATAGATGGCCACCACAAAATTGTACATTGGCTCCCAGCCGGCCTGGACCAGGGCCAAGGCAGTAGGGGCTGTTCCCTCACTGTTTCCAGGATGGCTTTGCAGGCCACATGAAACCACTTCACGGGCCACATCTGGCCCCCGGGCCTTGTGTCTGACATGTCTGTGTTAGGCCAAAATAAATGAAACCCTGGCTCAGGAATTCTGGGAATTGAAGTCCATGAGGCATAAAAGAGCCAAGGTTGCCTACCCCTGGATTAGTGGAATGGGTAAATCCAGCCACTGAGTTCAATTGCCCAATCATTACAGATGGCCTTCTAATCTAAAGGATGGATTTTTCATTAATCCATTTATGAGATGATTTGGTGCATGATGATTAGCAGATCTACCCCAACAAAATTGTCCATAGGGTTGAAATGTACAATTCCGACTTTAACTACAATGTCTTAGCCAATCTCTATCTTTCTCATTCAACTTTTTCTTTCCAGATTCACTTCTGCTTTCTCTGCTGCTGACAACAGCTTTCCCATAGTTACATTGCACGGAGCTCTCAGATTTTTTTTTTTTTTTACTGCCGAAAGCTAATCTAGTTAGGATTTCACATCTGCATTCACTTTGGAATGACTACACTGCTGTGCACACAAAATAAATCACACTGAGTACAGTGGGGCTGGCTTCCAACAACCCAGGTATGCAGCTGAACTCTGTTCCCTGGAGAGAAGGGGAAGAAGAAGATTCATGTTATTAGTCATCTTTCTCTCACCAGTTTTTGCACGTGTTGTTCTACCTCCTGCCCATTGGATGCCCTCTTTCAATTTTGCCCCTACAACTGCCCTGAGAGACAAAATGAGTTGAGAGAAGAGCCCCTACCCCCCATTGACTTTGCTCTCTCCAGTCCCAGCTCAGCAACTTTTATCAACTACACCACACTGACTTTCTCAGTAAATATGCACAGAATTTCAGTCATGAGGGAGAGGCAACTCCTGACTGGAATTTGCCCTGCCAGGGTGAGTGGGTGTGGGAGAATCTGGGTGCACAATGCCTCTTCCAAGTAATAAGCACCCAGAGTTTCACTGACTGTATCACGGTCCAAAGGGGAAGGGGAAAAGTAAACATAATCTGTTAAATTAAAACCCTCCTCCTCCTCCTCTTCTTTCTCCCACTATTCTTTTACTGCAGACTTCAGCATTCTCCAAATGCCTTTAGCATCCCACCGGTGGCCTTGTTGCTGTTGCTGGACTGCAGCTTAGGCTGCCGGAACAATATTGCCTGTGCTTCTGAGAAAAGGCTCTTGTAAGCTTGTAAATGTAATTCTTGCAGCTCAGTTTATCGTTATCATCATCATCATCATCATCATCCAGAGATCACTGCCGATGAAAACAGACCCAGAGTTTGCTGGAAGTGTAGTCAATCTCGTTCGTTGCTTTAACTTCAATACTGCACTTTAACTTCCACGCTGAAGCTCATAGGCCAAAATATTTTATCTTTTTTCACCTTGCCTACCACTTGCTGGTATGTTTTTGAGGTCATTAAAGTTCTTCTTGGGAGTGGTTCAGACAGGGAGGGTGAAGTTTTGAGAGTCAGTTTAGAGTAATGGTTAAGGCCAGAAATCAGGCAGCAGTGAGTTCTAGTCCCACCTTATGTATGAAAGTCAGTTGGGATAGTCAGTCTCTCAGCCCAACCCATCTTACAGGATGGTTGTGGTGAAAAGAGGAGGAGGAGGAGGAATTGGAAGGAATATTAGGTATGTTTGCCACCTTGAGTTACTTATAAAGTAATAAAGGAGGGAATAAACACATCTACAGAATAGAAAAAAAGCAGAATTGGAAGGGAACTTGGAGGTCTTCTAGTCCTTTTTTAAAAAAATAAGGGCTCACCAAGCTCACAGTAAAGAGAACATCCACTGTATACAGTACTCCACTTCACGACACAAAACAAGTCCCCAATTATCCAGTGTGGAAATTATTCCTTGCCCCCTTCCCTCCAGCCTGTCTCCTTGGAAACAAGAAATTACCCCATTCAAACAAGCTGTCCTGACCTGCCTGTTTTCTGCCAGCTTCCCCACCAAGAAGGAGGAGATTGGGGGCTAAGGGCTATTGTGATTTCAAGGGTTCCTGAATGGTACATGAAACCTGGCACCAATGCACCCTACGGCTAGTAGAAGCCTTCCATCCGGGAACACATTTTGAGCTACAGACCTCCGTGCTGGCCTGTTTGGATTTGTTCCCCAGCTTCAGCTTTTGTCACATCTGTCTGAGGAGAAGCACAGAAGGAACAGAACCAACTCTTTTCCTACTATTCCCCCCCCCCATTTGCTCTGAACCTTCAAATGTAAATCTGGGGCATTCAGTGGGGGCTCTTTGCCTACGTGATGACTGGCATGCCTCACCTTAAGCACAGCATGGAAAAATCCCCTCTCCCCCCCCTCCCCAGAGATGTGTGCTCACTTGATTGGCTGTTTGTCACCACCAACACCCCCACCCACCCCCAAGCTCCCTCTGGGAACAGGGTTAAATTTGCTCCTCTGAGATTTTTAGCCTATCATCAAACATGCCTAAGAGGAAGTAAAGTTGCTGATTCTCTGTTTGATCGGTACACGATTAATTGGGAAGCTTTCTGTTTCTGTTTGTCTTCCTTCTCCCCCCCCCTCCCCCCCCAAGCCTTAATCTACTCACTCCAAACTGTGTAGTTTGGATAGTTTTGGGGTTTGTCCCATTCTCGGCCCTGGGTTCTTCCTTTGCAGGCAACTTACCATACTCCGAAGGGGAGCAGAACAGATAAAACTGACTGCAGTCCAGAAATTTTCTGCTTCCCTGCCTCTTTACACTGCAAGCTGGGAAAGCTGTGGAGCCTTACTTGAACAGAATTAATTTTCCCTGCTGGATCAAACCAACATCTATCTAGGGTAGCATTTTGTTTCTCACATGGCCAAGAGATTCCTCTGGGCTGCTTGCAAGCAGGACCTGGAGAGATCCCCCCCCCCCATCTTGCCCTGCAGATGTTCCCTGCAATGGATATTTGAAGACTTGCTGCCCATAGATCAAAAGTAGTCCTCAGTCTCCCAAGACTAACAGAATAACAGCTGAACGAGACCTTGGAGGTCTTCTAGTCCAACCCCCTGCTCAAGCAGGAGACCCTACCATTTGCTTCCTGATAACCCTGAGCTCCACCAATCCTTTTTGGAAGCCATTCAGATTCAGACATTGGCAGAATAAAATCAATAGTGCCAATTTGTATTCCTTTAGGCCCCAAAACCTTTCCTCCAAAATCCAAAATGATATTTGGGAATTTTAGGCTTGTCTTGAGGATCAGCTTCTTATTATGGCTGTAAGCAATCAGCAGGAAAGTTTAGCTAAGGCTTTTTATGCTTCCTTGTTTAAATTCAATAGGCTCCTTGGACTCTGGCCATGAACGGTTACTTATAATTGCTCAGCTTTTCTCCCCTGTTGTATTTTTTATTCCTTTTTCTTATAGTACTTAGTTGATACTTGCCTTTTCTTTAGTGGTTAATCAGCTTCATAATGGAATGCATGACCGTTCAAATCTCCCCCTCTAAGAGCTTGGGCACGAATTGGGCAACATTATAATGCATTTTGTTTTATGCAAATCCAGGCAAGTATGTAAAAACACTTTAAAAATATCTGAAGCCTATAAAAGTTTTCTGCACTTCCTTCTTTTCCTATCCCTTAAAAGGAAGCAAAGCTCACACCACCCTTTATGCATAACGCAGGACATGTGGATGAATTATTTTATGTATATTGACCACATCTTCAATTTGCACAATTTTTTTTACGAGATGAGCTGCTATGAATTTCTTTTGTTGTGCTTTTGAGCGGAACTACATTCCTCCCTTTGTGTGCAGCTAAAGCCCATTTTGCAGAGCCTGTGTTGAATTGTGGTTTGATTTAATCCTTTCTGTAATTTAACCCATAATGTGCAAATTAGTAAAGCAGTTGTGTACTTCTGGACATTTGATTATGCAAAAGAGGCAATTGAGACTGGTTCAGGTGTGTTATGAAGAGTTCAGGAGCACCAAATCAAGGTATCTCACCCACTCAAGTCATCTCAGAGAAGGACCATATTCCTGGTATCTACCACAGCTCATCTAAAAAGTAGCTGCAGGATTGGGATATTAGCACAAGTTCTGAGTCAGAAACTATATATTCCCTCTGAGCAAGCCTTTCTCTGCCAAGGATGCAGCAGCTAAGTATCACCAATTCTGGGAATTGAAGTCCACGAGTCATAAAAGAGCCAAGGTTGCCTACCCCTGGTCTAGATTAAGAAGATGGAATTGGGAATCTTCTTTGCCAGAATGTTTGCCCAATTCTAATCTTCTTTGCTGCCCTCGTATTTGGTGAAAGACACTGTTCTGCTGAGAACAAATCAGAGGTTAGGCCATTTGTGCGTGAAATGGGAAAGGAGATACTATCCTGTTTTTTTCTACAGTAGCGAAAGATCTAGACGTTCTCTTCTGCTGTCTGAGAGCCCCCCTCATGTGGGTTGGGTTCACACACTAACAATAATAATAACAGCAACAACACTGAAGAAAGGGACTTATTCTGGTTGTACAAGACCAAGCCTTAAGAACAAATGCATACAAAGCCAGAATTGAGAAGACAGCAACAGACAGTAAGTGCTGCCTATGCAAAGAAACTGAAGAAACAGTGGACCACTTGGTAAGCTGCTGCAAGAAAACTGCACAAACTGACTACAAGCAACGGCATGACAATGCAGCAACAATGGTGCACTGGAAAATCTGCAAGAAATATTATTTGCCTGCAAGCAAGAACTGGTGGCACCATAAAATAGAGAAAAACATAGAAAATGAAGATGCTAAATGGCTCTGGGACTTTAGAATCCAAACAGACAGGCACCTGCCACATAATACCCAAGACTTAGCAATTGTTGATAAAAAAGACAAAAAAGTTTGGATAGTGGATGTGGCAGTACCTGGAGACAACAGAATAGAACAGAAAGAACGGAGAAGATAACAAAATACAAAGATCTACAAATAGAAATAAAACGACTGTGGCAAAAGCAAGCAAAGGTAGTCCCAATAGTGATAGGGGCCCTGGGTGCAATCTCAAAACATCTGGAGCACCACTTAAACACCATTAGCATTGACAAATCCGCCATCAGTCAATTGCAAAAAGCAGATTTATTCAGAACAGCTTCCACCCTGCGACGATATCTGTAATACCATCAGACATCCAGATCTGCCTATCCCAGGTCCTTGGAAAGGACTCGATAGGTAGACAAGAATGCCAAACCCAGTCTGAACATCTGGCTGACTGTGTGATAATAATAATAATAATTCAATAGGTGGATGTAAATGCCAAATCCAGTCTGAACATCTGGCTGATTCTGTGACAAACCATAACAACACTTCAGACTTAAAAACAGTCAATAAGAAAGACAAAAAAGTCTAGATAGTAGACCTGGTAGTATCTGGAGACAGCAGAATAGAAGAATACAATGACCTGCAAACAGAAGTAGAAAGACTGTGGCCAAAGAAAGCAAAGAAAGTAGCAATAGGCATAACAATAGGAAACAGGCACCTTGGATACAATCCCAAAACATTTGGAGCACCATTTGAATACCATTGGCAGTGGCCAAATCACCATCAGTCAATTGCAAAAGGCAGATTTACTTGGAACAGCTTCCATCCTGCAATGATACCCTTTAACGGCAACTTCTGCCTAACCCAGGTGGTTGGGAAGGACTCATTAGATGGATAAAAATATCAAATTCAGTCTAAACATCTGGTTGACTGTGCAACCAATCATAATAAATTAAACATGTACGCCACCCAACTCTCCCAACTCTCAATGACTCTGGGTGGCTCACAACCATCAAAGAAATTACAACGCAATCGATACAGATTAAAGATTAAAAAAAATAGCAAGTGTGATGAAACAAGAGTTGTCATTCTCTCTTGCCAAAGACCTGGGTGAAGAACCAGGTCTTCGGGGCTCTTCTAAACAATAGCAGATTGGGGGAGGAATCTTGTCCCAGAGGGCTACTCCTTGGTTTATGAAATTATTGCAATTGGCTATGTTCCCATAAATCCAAGTCCATGCACCTTAATTTGCAAAGTGCAGTGAGTAGGTTTATGTAACATATTAAGTCAAAACCAAACAAAGTACAATTATGAATTATGGCCTTGTCTGATCTCAGGATCTGCCCTAATGAACAGAATAACTCAGCAGTGCTAGTTATTGCCTGTTATCAGTGACTTTTTATCTTCTTTTCTTCTCTAATCTGCTTGAGGAGGAGATAGGCAGAATTAGTGACTTATCAAGCCAGCAATATTTTCCCCAAGAGGACAATTTGTTCAAGAGGCCAAAAGAAGAAATCTCTCTTTTCATACCAGATTAATGAATAACAATTTGTATAATTTTTGTACATAAAATTACAAAAAAAGACCTCTCTCTTTAGCCAATATGATGGTATTCCAGGTATTAATATGCTGAACTACTCTTGGAAATGTTCTAAAAAAAATAGCTAGACTGTACACACACACACACACACACACACACACACACACACATGCCCAGAATTTTTCTAATTTTGGATTGACTCAGACAGTACAGGCTGGACCTCTAAAATATCCATCAGCAATTGGAAGTTGAATGTACTTTGGGCCTGTACTTGGTTGATCAATCCATAGCAGTATTTCTCAACCTTGGCAACTAGATTGTGTGGACTTAAATTCCAGAATTCTCCAGTCAGCCATTCTGGGAGTTGATGTCCACAGACCTCAAAACTGAAAGGTTGAGAAACAACAGTAGAGGTACGTTAGTGCAAAATCAAAGCCTTCTTCTGTATCTGTTCAAGGATTGCCACCCATCTTACCGCAGGATGACTCTGGCAGCGTACAATGTTAAAAAAGGTAAAACTATACAAAACATGTGTATAATACGAATAAAATACTATAAAGGTATAAATTATCAACTTTAACTAAAAGATGGGGAGGGAGGTAGTAGGATGGGGGGGGGAGATGGGATCTGTTATTTATCTATCAGTCGCCTCCAGTGTAACACTCTTCCATTGGAGGTCCAGGGCAACTGGCAAAAGCAGATTTTGAGGCTCTTACATAAGGTCAGGAGGGCAGGAGCAGAACAGGTGCACACTTGTGTTGGCAAAAATTTACACATACAGGAGGCAACAACAGATCCTGTTTTATGTTGTATGTTATAAGTTACAAATGATAAGGCAGCTAGATAAGTTAGAGCAGGGGTCTTCAAATTTGGCCCTTTTATGACTTGTGGACTTCAACTCCCAGAATTCCTCAGGCAGGCACGCTGGCTGAGGAATTCTGGGAGTTGAAGTCCACAAATCATAAAAGGGCCAAGTTTGAAGACACCCGAGTTAGGGTATGGCCTTAATCTTAACCCCCACTCCCAAACCCACTTTACACACTATGTATGAAATTGTGAATCACACAACTACTATTCCATTTGTTCCTTTGTTTGTATCCCGCCTTATTTTTACAAATAACTTAAGGTGACAAATATATCCCACACACTGTCCTCCTCCTATTTTCCCCACAAAAAAACCCTGTGAGTAGCTAGAGTTGTGCCTATGCATGCCTCAAAAGGATAAAACTAAGCAAGGGGAGTGCTTACTATCTTGAGGAAAGGAACGGGCAACTAGTATTTTGGTAAAGCAGAACTTTTGAATTAATTATATCCCTACTCCAGCCATCCTGTGAGTAGGGATCCAACTCTCTCTCCCAAGCGATTCTTTGAAAGCAATCAATGCATATTCTAAACATTATAGTTGCACTGACCCACTTAAGAAGGTTGGGAATTGCTGATTATAAAGAAATATGGGAAATAATGGGAACAAATTAATTGTGCTAATAATTATCTACAATAGCTGGCAACAGTTACCCAGGGTTTGATCTCTTCCAATAGTAGTATTGTATCCAAAGAAATTGGCATTTTACTTCCAGATGCCCCAATACTGAGTTAACATATTGATTTCAGAATTGTTGCCAGGCCTTAGAACATGCTCTGATATATGCTTGTTAATTTTTTAATAAAATCTTGAGGTAGGGTTTTCTCATGCATGTTATTCAGTAATAACACTAATTCCTTGAAAATGAAGTTGCTTATTTAAAATGCATACAGGCATACATAGGCATATGAAAGAGCCTGTGAATAATTTCTTTCAGATATTAAAAAATGAAGAGCTAAGATTAAAGTGTAAATCAAGACAATAAGGCATACAATTAAATGCTAGCATGATAAATCCCACAAAGGAAATAAAGAGCCTTTTTAAACGATAAGAACTAAAAATAACAATATCAAATTAATCTTTGGATGATACAAAGATATCAATCAAATGTTCTAAGCTGTAATAGTATTAACACCATATATAACCTGACAATGAACAAAATGCTTTCAACTTATTATAGACAAAACCAGAAACATTTGTTTAGAAGTCTTCTTTTTCATCCTTCTACTGAAAAAATTATGGACCAGAAAACAGCAAAATGCAACTGTTGTAAATCAGGCATATATCTACCCATCCAATGTTACATATTATTGTAGTTATTTTGTTTCTTGCACAATGGATCAATAATTCTTGATGCCTTAATAGATTCCAAATACTGGAAATAACATCAAGGAACTAGTAGGCAGCCTTGACAAGCAACAGCAGCTCTAAAATAATTTGTATGATTTTCAGTGTAAGGTATAACAAGTAGAAGAAAAGTCCCAAAACAAAAAAGATGTGTTTATCTCCAAATCCATTTTTTGCATCACTAACAGGATAATTGTAACCAAACTTGCTGAACAGTGTACAACATGCACATTCGGTAGGAAACTTTTCTGTTGTTAGCTACACTTTGGGAAAAAATGCTATTATTTTTTATACAATCTGCCACTAGTTCGCATATGTGTATGCACATGCAATATGTAAGTATATATATGTACCATATGTGTTGGGTGTGTGTATATGTATGTGTGTGTGTGTGTATACACACACACACATACACAGAGAGAGAGATGCACACCCCTACACATAGCTGTGCACACACACACTTTATAAGAAGATAAAGCATGCAAGATAAGGCAGATTAGCATTTAAAAATAGCTAAATGTGGCATAGATAATGAAAAGTCTGGACAAGGCTTTCTAAGAAGTCATTTTACTCAAACTGAGATGGAAAGGCATCTAGGATTAGGAAAATCTCAACATGTAAGAATGTAGTGACTATTGCAAAGAGGAGGAAAAGGATTCCATGGAATCCAGATGTTTTCAAGAGAAAAAGCTCTTACCTGCATCAACTTCGAGAATCTAGAGCTAAGACAGCAGACCCAACAAGTGTTGGAGCCAAACAAATGAAGCATTAAGGCAAGATGATTGAAGATAGCAACAAAATTTGCCCTGTTGATGTATAATTTCTCAGCCTGTCAGCCTTTTGATGTAATCCAGACAAGAAGCAGACAAGCCATCTGGAAATCAGATTAGTCTAGCTAGCATAATGGGGTAGGGAGCTTACCTTCAAGCAGGGCAAGGCAGGGCAAAGAATGTAGATTCATTATGAGTCAACACTGCTGAATTACCAACTGGAATGGATAGCGGCACAAAGGGCCCGAAAGCACTCTCAGATCAGGTGAGTGGATGCCATTGACTGACGCAAATAGACAATATCACAACAAAAGCCCATTTAAATCATTAGGGAAAATCCAAATCAAATAGCTACAAAGGAATGCCATACCTTTAATCACAGGAAATTTCTGCGTATGGGTACAAGAGAATTGCTGACCCCCACCATGGCAGGTTGTTTTGGAAAAAGGGAGAATCAATCCCATATCCAGAGATTTTTTTTTTCTCAAGAGAACTCAACAAAATGCAGATGCTCTTCTGTTAACATGTCTGTTACAACAGACAATGCAGTGGTAAACAACTTTCCCCACTTCCAAAACAATTAAGAGAATGGAGGAGAAACAAATTTCAAAACAAGTATGTGAAAAAAAAGAATGGGTCAAGAGGAAAGCCGATATGTAATGAATGGATGGGGTGCTGAAAAAGAGAGAGGTAAAAAGTTTAAAAAACAAAAACACAATATATGAAGCAGCATACAGACATAATGGAGGCCAGCACAATTTGCAAACATAAAAGACATGGGGAGATTTAGTGAATACCGTTGGTATATGCTAAATTTATTCCTTGCTTGCTTGCTTGCTTTTGTTAGGCTGCCTAATCCCACTATGACCTTTAGGCATGTTCCCCATTTTTACCTCATGTCTTCAATTTCTTTAGTTTATTATTTCCCACTTCTCTCTTTTTCTGCATGGCAGTTCCTCTGAAAGAGAACAGTGTGATGTTATTAATTTTAACTATTGCACGTTTTATTTCTTTTTAATCTTTTTTTCTCGTGTAAGCTACTCGGGGTGGGGGAAGAGCAGTATAATAGAGAAGTAAAGCAACAGCATTAGTATCAACTTAGCTGCTTTTCAACAGAAAGATTTGCAGACTGATGTACTAATGAGATGGAATGGATTTAAAGGGTGAACACCAGGGAACCCGGCACACACTGACCTCCTTTTCTGCAGCATCACCTGCCAGACAGAATTGGGTAAAGAAGAAAGCTCATACACCAAGACATTTTCGCAAGTAAAACTAAAACTGTTCAGATATTTTCCAAGCACAAGCTCTTGGGACTAGAACAGAACGGCAGACTTTCAAACACTTTATAGGTTTGAGCAAGGAAGTTGAAAAACAATGTTAAGCCTGGGGCAAAAAACTATGCTGTTGCTCCATTAAACTACTCCAAGGACAAACTAAGTAGCCAAGGGAGCAGAACACTCTGTCAGACAGAATCAAGTAAAGGGGCTGAAGTAGACAAGCTCTGATGGAGATGGGCAGTTTCTTAGTTAGATAGATAGATAGATAGATAGATAGATAGATAGATAGATAGATAGATAGATAGATAGATAGATAGATAGGTAGGTAGGTAGGTAGGTAGGTAGGTAGGTAGGTAGGCAGGCAGGCAGGCAGGCAGGCAGGCAGGCAGGCAGGCAGGCAGGCAGGCAGGCAGGCAGGCAGGCAGGCAGGCAGGCTATTGTTACTTCTTCCCATGCCCCAAGAGCTGAAGGACCAAAAGATGGAAATTCTCAACTAGGGTTAGAGAAATCCCCATGAATTTCTGGGCTGCAACATTCCAGAATTCCACTAGAACAGGGTTGTCAAATTGCCAGCCTGCAGACCAGATGCTTCATGTGGAAGCCGCACCCACACCAGCTCCAGCAAGGGGAAAAAAGTTGTGATACGTCACGACACGTCAGGTGTTTG
Organism: Protobothrops mucrosquamatus; assembly: GCF_001527695.2. Classification (NCBI taxonomy): domain Eukaryota; kingdom Metazoa; phylum Chordata; class Lepidosauria; order Squamata; family Viperidae; genus Protobothrops; species Protobothrops mucrosquamatus. The sequence continues at coordinate 223,114 of NW_015387239.1, read as the reverse complement.
ACACCCCTGCACTAGAAGGAAAGAAAGAAACAAAAAGCATCACACTCTTGACACTCACTTAGGGATCACATTGATTGTTGTGGTCCAGTGCCCCTATGCTCATAGGCATTACCAACTCAGCTGAACTTTGCAGTACTGTTCAGTTTGATTTGAACAGGGAATGTCTAGTGACTCTAGTCTATGAAGTGGCAGAGGGCAAGATAGTTTCCTGGAGAATGTAGGGAGGACTCAAACTGATTTAACTGGTTCAATTCCCTTTAAACTGACTCCTGTTAGTACAGAAGGCCTAACTGGTTCATGGACTCTAGTTCAGATGTGTCAAGAATACATTGAAAGTATAGATGCAGCCCAGCCTCTTTTTTTTTGCTATGATATACCAAAAATGAAGGGAAGTCAGAAATGAAAAGAGAAACAATCTGCTGTAAATTATCTAATTATTCAGTCAGTAAACAGTTTAGTTTCTGTCCAAGCTATTGCTATAAACCTCCTGGTTTTGAATGCTACATAGAAAGGATTGCTCTACAGCTTGTATCTTCCTACGTGATTTTGCTTTTTCTTGGGAAACCGGATGTTTGAGCTCACCTCCTACTAATATTGCTCCAATATAATTATCTGTGACTTGAAGCAGTGAGGGTCGTCGGATGACCTAGCTGGCAATGAACTGTCCTCAGAGTAGGATTCAGCTATAGAAAAAGCCTTGCTGCAGGAAATCCTTAGACTGAGATTAAGAAGTCACAAGGTCAATCTTTGAAAAATTCCCATGAATGTACTTGTTTGTCAGATTTGTGCTCTGTTTCTGCTCTGATGAGTGTCATGCCAGTTAACAAAACTTAAAACAAAATAATAAAAAGTCGAACAGGTGGATTAAAGGAGAGAGATTAAGGATTTCCTAAAGAGTGGGGATTAAACATAACTTTCAAGGGCATGCATTTTGCAGCCTGGGAAGATGACAAGGGGAAACCTCTCTTAGCTTGTCAAAAAGAAGAACAGTTCCTTGTCTATCCTAGCAACCAATTTCCTAATAGGAGATGAATGCTTTTACAAAAGCCTTCAGCCATTTAGCATTCAACAGCAACAGGAAACTAGAAACAAAGTTCCGGGTTCCCCAAGAACTATCCATTTTTGATCTCCAAATTATTGCCATTTAAAAATAGGATTGGATCACAAAATAAAAAAAATTGAATGCACAAGAGCTATTAGTTGAGGATCAGGGAGGAGAAGCTGAGATGGACAGGACAACAGAAGCCAGATAAGCCTTCTCTAATGATTTGCTCAAGAATGTAGATGAGAATATTCATTATTTATTACAGTCCATCTTTTGCCCAGGATTTCTAGGTGGTATGCATGGGTGTTCCTCCTCCAGTTTTTCCTCACAAAAACCTTGTGACATAAGTTGGGCTGAGAAAGATTGTCTGATTCAAAGACACCTAGAGAACTTCCATGGCTGAGATAGCAGTTAAATATGGGTTTATCCATCTAGTCCAACATCTTGATGGCCATTTTATACATGGAATACTTAGGTTATGATGGTAATTGGGAACAGGACTGCCATTGCTAAGCAATGTGTCTTATCACATGACTGTATTACTTAGTGACAACCATCCCAGCAGTCCTAATTGCTGCTGTACGCCTGAAGCATCTAGATTGTTAAGCAAGAAGAGGCAGGAGTCCCAGGTAAAGAGGCTGGGGTGGCTGTGGGGTGGCTGGGGGTGTCATGAGTGAATGGGGGGGGGGGCTGGGAGGGCCAACACAGATCACATGAAACTTAGGAGAGGGTTGGTGTAGGCTATGCACAGATAGGTGCTGTGGACAGGAGAGAAAGTGGGAGTGATTTACCAGAGCGACTAGCCATCCCTGCCAACTTCCCCATTGATTTTGCTTGTGTGAAGCTGGCAGAATACATCAAAAAAATGGTGATCGTGTGACTACAGCTCCCTGCAATGTTATAATCATGAGCAGGGCAACTGAATGTCTGGACTGCAATTATGTGAGCAGGGATGCTGCAGTGGATATAACTTTGAGGACCAGTTGCTGTCCTTTTTCTTCAGCACTGCCGTAACTTTAAACAGTCGCTGACAAATGGATGGCAGTCAAAGACTATCTGCATTTATTATATACTAAAATATGGAGCAGAGCCAGTTTGCTGTAGTGGTGGAGGTATCCAGCTAGAAACTGGGAGACTGGCTTTTAGTTCTGCCTTGGGTACAAAGCCAGTTGGGTGACCTAAGGCCAGTCACTTTCCCTTAGCTCTAAGAAGGAGGCAATGGCAAACCACTCCTGAAAAACTTTGCCAAAACAACTGCAGAGACTGGCCCAGGCAATTGCCAAAGACAATACTGATTCCAAGACACCCACAAAATACATATAGAACACCAATACAATATATGAAGAGAACATTGAAGCTCTAAGCAAAACAACAGAGAGCAAGAGTTTCTCAGGAAAGACTTGTGAGAGATCCTATACAGATTTGTTACATTGTGACTCAGAGATTTGGACTATCTACCCATTTACAGTAGTAGAAATATTAGCTAAAATCATCTTATCAGTTTTGGACTGAATAAGATCCATTTTGTCTCATAAGGCTCTCTCTCCTGGACACGTGGGAGTGTAATTTGAAGTGTTGGAAGGTGTTTGTGGCATACAGACGTCCATCTGTATCCATTTAGGATAAAACAAGCTTGATTCCATAGTGGGCTTCAAAAATAGTTGGCCACAGACTTTTCAGAGATGGGTGTTCGATTTGGAATGGCCCAAAGTTATTTCCGTGATCCCATGTCCCGTTCCTTGTTCTTCTGTTTCCCAGATAAGTTGGTAAATATTGTGAGGTAGCCCAGAGCTTAGTTTAGGAAAATACACCTTGTGTCCTTAATTAACTTTATTTTATTTAATTAAACTTAATTAGGTTTAAATGTCATTAAGGACGACTGTGAATTCTGTTTTCTGTGCGAAAAGAACTGCTTTTCATAAAAGAAAATTTATAGTTACCTGGTAAGAAAGTATCGACACTCTAAATAACAGCCCGGCTTCCTGGAAGAAAGTGAAACGTTTTTGTACTACCTGGACAACCAATAAAGAAATACAATGAAGAATAAGGGGCGGGGATTGTTATTTGCATGTTTCCGCCTCCGTTCCCATTTCCGACTCGTCTTTGCCTTTGAGAGGCGTGCTTAGCGCATTGCAACTCCCTTCTCCCGATTTTCATTGGTCCAACGCCATCCTTCGTAATCGTGCCCGCCCCTCTGATAAAATGTCAATGACATTCTGGAACGCTCAGACACCTATTAAAGTTGTGATTGGCGGAGCGGAGGCTTCTTAATATATTCGTAATCGGGATCCTGTTGCTCTCAAATCGTTCCGGACCAGCCCTGGAAACACCTGCTACTGCTCCGAAGCCGGACTGCCAGCCGGATTGCTTCAGGCTAGCCCCCTTGAAGTTGCTTGCCTAAGACTTTGCATCCTTCAAGTGACTCGAAACTCTTTTGATTCCGGTTGAGGTTCTTGGGACATTCGATCAAGCGAAGGAGAAACATGGACAACGGGGGAGGGAACGAACAGCGGCTCTTGCCTCGATTGTGCTGCCCGGAAAAGGGGCCGAACGGTTACGGCTTCCATCTACACGGGGAGAAGGGCAAAACGGGCCAGTTCATCCGGCTGGTGGAGCCCGATTCCCCGGCCGAAAAATCCGGTCTGAAGGCTGGGGACCGCTTGATAGAAGTGAACGGAGACAACGTCGAGAAGGAAAGTCACCAGCAAGTAGTGAACCGCATCCGAAATTCGGCGGGGTCGGTGCGCTTGCTGGTAGTAGACTCGGAGACCGACCAGCATCTGCAGAAGCTGGGCCTCGAGTGCCGAGAAGAATTCATTCGTGGGCTGCCGGAGAAACCCGAGGCGAGGCGAGGCGAGCAGGAAGCTGCCCAGCAGGAGCAGGAGAACGAAATGAAAGCGGATGGAGAGGAAAACAACCACATTTCTCAGCGGGTAAAAAAAAAAAAAATCTAGGTCTCATCCGCGAGAGGGAGAGGCGGGAGGTTACGAACGCAGGAGGTCGAAAGGTCCGTGGGTTGATCTGAAAAGGCGGAAGGCAGAAATTCAACAGGCGAGGACTTTCCCATCCCAGAATCGGCAAGAGCTCACCTGTTCCATTTTTTTTCTTTCTCTTTCCGCGAGGTTTTCCGAACGCTACTCCTGCGGTGGCCGGCGGAACTACCGTCCACCCCACTGAATTTCTGCCAATTACTGGGCTCAAAAAAAAAAAAGCACAAAATCTCTGCTAAAATACAATTAAGTGGGTTGGGCGAGGATTACTCACGGGAAGAAGCAGGAAAGCGCGTTAAGCAAAGTTTATGGTGTGTTTCCGAGCAGATCTGGCGTGACAAATAGATGCGCCTAGAAGTGGGAGCTAGTGAAAAGTTTTCGCTGTTGGTTGGTTGATAAAGAGCAAAAAGTTCCAAACTCTCCTAGATTCTCTTCCCCCGGCACGTAAATTCCCTTTGACGCGATGGGGGATAAGGTGGTTTCTCTTGACGTGATCGACAAACTGCGTTACTCTTGAGAAAGCATGAGTAGCCATGTTGACTAGAGAGGGAGGAGGAGGACTCGGAGGGAGAGAAAGCCAAGGGAGGGCAACAGTTCTGTTGTGCCCCTTCTTCCCACCGGCCACCCCGGTCCCGGGTCGTCATTTTTTATTTTTTTATTTTTTAAAGAAAGCTATGGGTGGCTTCCGCCGGGTGAGAACCGAGCGTGAGTCCTGCCGGCAGCCACACGGCTGCGTGGCGCTGCCGTTTGCCTCGGCTTGCAGAGAAGCCGAGAGCAGATTTCGGATGAAAAATTTCAGAGAGGCTCTGCCATGTAACCCCCTGCCAATCTCCGACGTCTGCTGCGTTCCCAGACGTCAGAGATACCCCGTGGGAAGAGAATCGGGCATTCCTGTGATCCGGCGGCCCAAATCGAGTTCGGGTGTTCCTTTAAAGCTCCGGGAGGAGGGGGCGTTGTCAATGTCTCCTGGCCTTAGATCAGCGAAGCGGAAAAGAACGTTCGAAGGATCTGGGCTTCGCTACTTGATCGCATCAGTTTTCCCCTGTACCTGAATTAAGAGATTAAGTGGTGCCTGGTACTCTTTGTAACAACTCCGCCTCCCTTATAAAACTCTGTCTTAAATGGTTAATGGGTACATCAAAGCTGAAATCCTCTCCGGGCAGCCTTCTTCAATCTGCTTCATTCCTCAAATGTGGCTAAAGCTACATTTGGGTATTGTGTTCCAAATTCGAGTGTGTGTTATTAAAGAAAAGGTTATCTTTCCCAGTAGATACTTGAAAAAGTGGGGTGTTGCCTTCCACTTAAATCACCATGTTGGGGTTTACTGCATAAATGTAGTCAGGTCACCTTATTTTATTTCATTATGTCATCACATTCTGTGATGTGACAAAATAAAGGTATTTTGGTGTGATAAGTGGGGCTTATTTTCATGTATGCTACTTTCTTTCTTCCCTTGCTACTTTGTTGAATTCAAAGCAAGAGGAATTCATTGAGTTTTTAAAAAGCTTTAAAAATAATTAGCACCTTCCTGCATACTTCCTAAACTCTGGAAGGCATAGAATAAAACAAATCAAGTACTTACTGCTTATTGAGCTACCATAACCTGATATTAAACATCTGGTGAATTTTTAATTGCCTCGGTGAAACTGGCCCCATCTTGAACCCTGCAGGGCATAGAGAACTTTGAAGATTTAAAAGCAGAGGGGTAGGAAAAAAGAAACCCAGTTATCTGAACAGGAACTTGGAATTGTTGTTTCCTGAATCTTGTTTTCCTCCCCATTTTTTAAAACATAAACGTATTCAAGTTTTTTTTTAATTTTCAGTTACCTAAACAATTTAGTGAGCTCAGATCTTTTCTGCTACTTTTAATGCATTTTACATTGATATATAGAGAAATTTAATGTGTTCCACTGATCAGAGAGGTAGATTTAATTCCAAGATATGTAGTCAAGTATTGCTGGTCATACCACTTTTACATGAACTTGAGGAAGAAAATGGCTTGGTCAACCAGAAATGTGGGCGCTCCATCACTGGAAGTTTTTAAAAAGAGCCTAGACTAGTCACTTGTCTGAAATGGTATAGGTTCTCCTGCTCAAGCAGGGGGCTGGACTAGAAGACCTCCAAGGTCCCTTCCAGATCTATTCTATTCCATTCTATTCCATTCCATTCCATTCTAACTTGCTGAAACTTGAAGCTAAGCTGACTTTGGGGAGAAGATTCAACAAATGGATGCTGTAACCAAAAAGGCCCTGTTTGGTATATCAACTAGCTTATGGTAGTTCTCCTAAGGATATGACCATACATTACATCTTTAGGAGATCATACTTTAGGGACCAACATGCTCCTTCAACTATTAAGGCCTTACAAGTTTTTTTTAACTGATACCTAACATAGATTGATATAAATAACAGGGTTTTCTCTGCAATCTCTAAATATTTAAGAAATAAGCTGATGATAAAACAGTTCTTTTACTTTAGAATCCTGTTAAAATAATTTTGACTGAGAAGCATTTCTCTATCTTGGAAATCTAAAATGTTCCCCCGAGGTTCCGTGGTGGATATATGTCTGCTTATAGACTTCTACTAGTGCATTTTGTGACTTCCCCTGTTAGCAATTAACTTTTGAGGGAGAGATGATGGGCCTCAGTCTTTTGTTGTAGGAACCTTTGTTCGGATAGCTCCCAAAACAAATGTAGAAAAGTGCTGGAAACCATTAAACTGAGTTTTAAAAACTGAAGCAATTAAAGAAAGATTGCTGATAAAATCAGCAGTTGGACCACTGTCAGGTCAATAGTAACTCCCTTTATATTCCAGGACTTTGCTCTTGTGCTGCTTTCTATTTCTGATTTTGCTTGAAAGGAGGCTTTAGGAATGAGCACTTGCTGAATGCAGTGGAATGAATATTCATATGATCCTAGATGTTTGAAATCAGGATTACGGCATTTGGAATCCTGGATGTGATTAGACCAGGGCTCTTCAAACTTGGCCCTTTTATGACTTGTGGACTTCAACTCCCAGAATTCCTCAGCCAGTGTGCCTGGCTGAGGAATTCTGGGAGTTGAAGTCCACAAGTCATAAAAGGGCCACGTCTGAAGATCCTTGGAGTAGACTGACAGAAAGTCAGGCCCTTCTGCCAACACTTGAGAACATGTTTATTATTAAGCATTGATCAAACTGGACTTACAGCAATATGACCAGCAATAATAACCTTCTGTGAAACAGAGAAGTCATTTGCCTAAAAAAAAAGAAAAAAAAAGTGAAAGCTGTACATATAGGGAATGTAAAAAAGAGTGAAGTACAGGCTTCCCATGAGCAAGTCAAGTGACTGCGATAAGTGTTGTAACACAAAGCTTGATTAGATTAGTTTAAATCATAAATGTCTGCCATGGGGCGGTGGAATACCTGGCTTTGACTGAATTCATACTTATGGGGAAGTGGATATAGATAAAGGCTAGCAGGGGAATGTGAAATGTACAGCTGTAGAAAGGACATAATTTGGACTTGAGTCAGCTTTGTGGAATGTTTAATACAGGTGGGCAGTCTATTGTCCTTTTAAATATTTTAGATCACGGTTGCCACAATCCCTGCTAGGCATCATCTTGCCTATACTCCTGTCCAAAAGGCTGGGGAAGAGAACAGGTTTGGCATCAACTGAAGGGATCCCAGTCATCCAGAACAACAGTTCTCAGGTTGCAGTTTTGGACCTATCAGTGAACCTCAGCATTGGTCGAGCTGGCTTATAAACATTCCTGCTTCTTCTTCAGTCTTGATTTCAGTCTAATATAAATCCTTAGCTACATTCCTACCCATTCTACATTCTTGGCTGCAGCACAGATTGACTGATTGATTATGGGCCATCAAACCAAACTCTTAGCAACAACGTAGCTAGGTTTTATCCAGGAATAGATTTTCTAGTTCTATTAGTACCAATAGCAGTTCCATTTGCAAACATATAGCTGTGTGCATGTTCAACGTGAAGGCTATATCTAAATTGAATTGTTTAAATGCCTTCAAAGACGTTTAGATGATATGACATTTTAGTGCATTTGAGAAATGTCTCCTCCCTTTCCCCTTCACTTTGGAAATCCAAATGAAACTGACCTGATTTGACCTCTTGATTTGAATGTCCAGGTCAAATCAAACTGGTTTTTCCATATTAGATTGACATTCAAATAGCATATTTCCCAATTTGAATATACACAAGAGTTAGCGAGAGCACATGGCGACGTGAATGCTGCAGCGGCATGGAAAGTTGATGAAGAATTGGGAGAAGATACAGATGCAGAATTCAGTACTTTTATCACTCCGAATACTGTAGTAGGAATAGCCAAAGCATAGGTTGTTTAAATGGAGCACCAAATCTTCCAGACTCCACTATGATCCATCTAGTAAAAACAAAAAAAAAAGCTTTAAAAAAAATCCTTAATACGGTATGTTACTGCCTATAATATCTTGTGACAAAGAAAGAACATTACAGTCCCTTTTTTATTTGATTCCTGCCTCTTTTGTCTTGATAGGTTGGAAACTATATGCAAACCACTGGAAGCAGACAGTCAGATCTGCATTAGTTAAGGGTTACTTCTCGGGAGAGGGGCAAAGGGAAACGATTCTCACCATTGCCAGAAAGCATGGGTCCTTGATTGTTTGGAACTGCTAGGCATCTGGAATTTTGAAAGTGTATTATGGGCGTTCTCACAAAATGGCTGCTAGGGAAGGAATGAGCTAGCTAGCCAATAAACACCCATTCACGAGAAGGTTGCAAGAAAGCAAATGTGGTCCATTTGTTCCCTGCAACATTTTTGACCTCTCCCCCAGAATAAGCCTAAATTACTGCCTCACTTTCTCTTTCTTATGAGCATGCCAGCTTGTTTTCAACAAAGCAATGTACTGCAGCTACTCATCATTCTTATTTGCTAGGAAGGCTTCTGTGGGGCCCAGAAAACACACTGGGAGCTGTCAGCTTCCCATTTTTATTCCCATTTGAAAGAGAAGATTAATGGAGCGGGCAGAAATTTACTACTCTTTCTGCTCTTTCAACGCTATTATGGGACAAAGTAAAACTAATTACATTTGCCTGTAAACAGGTAGTTCTGCTTACATTCCACAGTTCTTCTGAGAATTTTTGCTTTCTGTGGGATGTTTCTTGAGTGTCCAGTTTTAACTTTGCAAAAGAGAGCTTCACACAGAGTCAGAACCTTAACCCTAACCCTCTCAAGAGAGGATTAATGATAAGCACCATATGCTCCACCAGGGCCACATTTAATGGGCTAGGCCAGTTATATGTAAATAAAATCCATGGATATGCAGCTTTGTTATGAAACACCCCAAGAAAATTGCCCATGTACCATGTAGGGTTTTGAAGGCTGACCTGTGAGAGGTAGCTAAATAGTTGTCACTAAGTTTTAAGGAGTCCATTTTTCCTGCTTATTCCTCCTTTTCTCCAATTTATACAGTATCTCTCATCTGGCTGAGCAGCAAGCCTTAATTTGCACTGCTCCAATGTCTCTTATGACATTGGAAGTTGATAAGAGAAGAAAGATATGTGAACATTTAGCCTGTTTGTGGTAGTGCGAGCATATTTCCAGTGCATGTGTTATTGAGACCCACCCTGAATTTCACTGAGTATAATTAATAAATACATAGTTTAAATAAAAATGTCATACAATAAGTCCATACGTTGAACCATGTCAGCAATAGCCTTTCTTGTACGTTGGGTATCCTCTAGATATGTAGAGCTCAATTCTCAGAATTCTCAGTGATGATTTTGCTAACTGAGAAATTCTGGAAATTCAGATCTACACATGTACAGATCATCCAAGTTGGGAATGAATAGTTGTATAAACCATGATTTCCAAACCACAAAGTCTGGCTTCATACAACATGCTGAACTCAGATCAAAGAATCCACATTAAGGCTTACTATAATGTATGAAGCATGCCATTGTTTATTCAGAAATGTGTGTGAAACTGAGCATTGCTGATAATCGGTGTATGCTATCCAATATTAGGTTTCTTCAAAGTGCCTCAGTCATCAATGGTCAGCTTTTAGGATGGTGGAAGTCCCAGAAGTCATCTTAATCTAGCACTGTGTTTCTCAACTTCAGCAACTTTTAAGATGGGCGGACTTCAATTCCCAGAATTCCATAGCTAGCCAGTCCACCCATTTTAAAGTTGCTGAGGTTGAAAAACACTGATTAGCACACCTAATCCTTATTAGTAAGTAAGCAGAATTGTATGCCTTTCCATCTTTCCTATTCTCGTAACATGTTAGTATGGCTTACATAAAAGTAAGCATATTATTTGTACTTGAAGGAGTTCCGTTGCCATTTCTAATTATTCTGATAATTTTCTTTTTATCAATAATTTTTATTCAAAGAAGATTTTTTTTAAAAAAAAAATGGAAACATAGAAGAAGAAATAGGAAAAGAGAGAGAAAAGAGGGTAAAAGAAAAAAGGGAAGGATAACAAAAAAGCAATAAAAAGAAATATCTAAAGAAGTTATTTTTAATTTTCTTTGCAACAGTTACAAATACTCTCCCTTATTGCACATTGTAATTTCCTTCTTCCTATCAACAAACTTTTTAAATTAATAACTCCCCAAATCAGCAGTTTGCTTTTATCCATTTCCAACAAACAAATAAAATCCATAAAGTGTTTTGGTTTCTTTTTCCAGTAGTTATAGTTCTCTCCTTAATCAAACAAGTCAATATAGCCATTTCTGCAAACTCAGCCATCTTTACAATCCATCCCTCCATTATTGGTGCTTTTTAATTTTCCATTTTTTATGCATATAATAACCTTGCTGAGTTATCATATATAAAACCAATTGTCCATGAACCTTTTCTAGCTAAATGTCTATAAGTCTTAATAAAAAAAGTTCTAGTTTCATCTGAATGTTAATTATTAAAATTAATGATGTATCATCATATGTATTTGCATCCAGTATATTTTTACTTTTTTACAAATACACCATGTATGATAAAAAGTTCCTTCAGTTTCACATTCTAACAGTAATTAGAGTATCACAATACTTTCAGACAATTACTCTGGTATCAGATACCAATGGTATATCATTTTTAAAATGTTTTCTTTTAAACAGTAAGACAATGTGAATTTCAGATCTTTTAACCACATTTTCTCCAAATGATTCACTTGAATGTTATATAAATCAGAATTATTTGAACTTACCATGACTTCAAATTCTGGTTTAAAGATAACCAAAAATGGGTCTGTTCGGGGTTATTCAGAGATACTTGGCTTAATGAAACTATAAAGTATGGTTAAAGGACTGCATTTCATAGAGACAAGATGGTGACATACACTGTTCTGGTAATGTACTGGAATGGCTGTAAGTCTCATGAGAACACAATCATGGTCAAGGAAGGTGTCCACAGAACAGAACAGAATAGAGCTGGAAGGGACCTTGGAGGTCTTCTAGTCCAGCCCCCTGCTCAAGCAGGAGAACCTATATCATCTCAGACAAGTAACTGTCTAGCCTCTTCTTAAAAATCTCCACTGATGGAGCGCCCATAATTTCTGGAGGCAAGCTGTTCCACTGGTTAATTGTCCTCACTGTTAGGAACTTTCTCCTTAATTCCAGGTTGCTTCTCTCTTTGATCAGTTTCCAACCATTGTTTCTTGTCCTGCCCCCTGGTGCTTTGGTGAATAACGTGACCCCCCTCTTCTTTGTGGCAGCCCCTCAAATACTGGAATACTGCTATCATCTCTCCCCTATTTCTTTTTTTTTTAGACTAGCCAAACCCAAGTCCTGCAGCCATTCTTTGTATGTTTTAGTCTCCAGGCCTTTGATCATCTTAGTTGTTCTTCTCTGAATTTTTTCCAAACTCTCAACATCTTTTTTGTGATATGGTGACCAAAATTGGGTGCAGTATTCCAAGTGTGGTCTTACCAGGGTTTTCTTCTAAAGTACGTGAATAAATCCAATTGCTAACTAACAGAGAAGAATGTTAATGTTTATTTGCTTAGGAATTTTAAATATGTGACCGCAAATGACCATTTATCTAAATATTTAAATAAGAGACTCTTGCAGCATTTGCAGATTCTTCTAACTAAAGAATTTTGGAGAAGGAAATAAGGGAAAATGGGGAGGACTCCTTTTCTTCCTGTTCGTAGTTGTAGTGGGGCAGAAGGAACGTGAGGAAGAGCCTCCTCAAGACAACAGTCAGACAAAAGAAATCTGAGTCCAGGGCAGAAATGTAACTTAAGAAAGTGAAGGGTCTGTCATCCTTGGTGCTCTCTGAGCTTGGTTGTTTTCTTGCAGATGTTTCATTACCCAAAGTAGATAACCCCAGTCAAGAAACTACCAAACAAGCCAACAGCAAACAGCCAACCAAAGAACCTGTAAGACAGGGGTGTCAAACTGCCGGCCCATGGGCTGGTTTCATCATACCGGAGCCGCGCCCACCCCATTGCCAGCAATGGCAAAAAAGCTCCGATACGTCGCGCGATATCACGTGACGTCGCGAGTTTGACATGTCTGCTGTAAGAAGACCATTCCCTCCAACACTGACAGAGCAAGCTGAGAGCAAACCCCATTCCTTACTAGCACTAGTTTGGATAATGGAATGTCTGCAAGGAAAAAATCAAGCACAGAGAGCACCAAAAAAACCCCCTCATTTCAGTCCTGAGCTACAAATATTCTTCTTTGTTGATACTTAAGAAATAGTCTCACACTTAATCTTCCCCAGTTCTTGTGAACATAAAGCCAGGAAGGAGGGTAGGGGCAAGTGTATTCAGACTTGAAAGATTATGTTATTATAACTATACTAATAAAAAGCAGTTTTAGCATTCATACCTTTGCTTTCCTAGTCTGGCGTATTTTGAGGGATTGACAGTAATAATATTTAAATGAATACATTTGGTGAGTCAGTACAATTTTAAAAAAAGAGGCTGGTCTGTCTGATCTAGAATTCTCTGTGTTGACTGACAGCAGCGATGCTGGGTTTCAGGCATAACTTTTCTGTTCTTACCTGGATAAACTGTACATTATGTTATAACCAATGAGTTGGAACAATAAATGACATTGCTATTTCTTTTTATTCATTAAGAAATGAAACCAAGCCAATCACAGACTTGATTGATATTCTAGGAATTTTACCCAAATAATATCATGAGCTGTAACATATGCCCCTTTTCTAAAAAAAAAAAAAATTGCAAGTTTTTCTTACAAATCTCTAATTGTTATAGTTGTTATATACAACTAAAATATTTAGTTGTAAAAATCTTGTTTTGTCACTCCACCAAATACATTGATAGGGATGCCTTTGTAGATATTTCTCATGATGTACCTATTACGATCATTTGATCTCTTACGTTTTATAATTTTTTTTCCAATTCTTTTGCTTGATTCTGCTGCCTTGATAGTTGCCGCTTCTACAAAAATTGCCCTTTCCAAGTATTGAGTGTGTTGTGTTGTGATCAGTTTGTATGTGCAAAACTCCCATAAAATGTTAACATCATTTTTTCAGTTTTTCCGTTTTTCTCACTTTTGTGATCGCATCACATTCAGGAAACTTGGAAATTATAGTTTTTCCACAGATGCTAATGGAAAAATTATAGTTGGTCAGATGTTTAGACTGGATTCGATATGTTTGTTATTAATATTATATCCCAGCTTGAGTGAACCTGGCATTATTTAAGTGCACAGTGTGTGAGCCCGGTCCCTTCACAGCTCATGCTCTAAATGAGCTGGTCCTATTATTAGATTGGATAAAACAAGTTCTATGGGGTGGGAGCCCAAGCAAAGTTGAATGTACCACATATCCTTTTCCCCTTTGAGACCAGTGGAGAATAGAGCTAAATTAGGATTAAATTTCCTGCCAGTCTGAATGAAACTGTGGAGACTGTCTTGCCCCATTGCCTTGAACCAGTAAGCCCAACTAGATAGATAGATCGTTCATTCTCCTCCATAAGCCCAACACTATTGAGAGCTGAAGCAGCCACAGCCAAGCAAGGCACCGCCATCTTAGTAAAAACAACAACAAACTAATGATAACTTTTGGGACTGAATGTCTATCATCATTCAGATTTCTTTAAATGGTGCTTTTTTGGAGTCAGTTAAATCTTGAGATTTAAAGCTTACTCTTTAAAGAAGGAATTTTATTTGGTATAAGGGAAATAATGTGTTTCTTCTGAAAACAAATTTGTAAAAATTCTCATGCTTCGTCAAAAAAGCTTAGATGATGTAGAAGTTGTTTAGTGTCCTTCCTAAATTAATTTGATTTAAAATGACTCCAATCTGGCTAAAATTGTTTACCCAGCTGAGAGTGCCACATAGCCAGCTTTCCAAGTAGATCAGGAATCTTGTGTGGAGATACCTAACAGAGGTAAGTGTAGTATCAGTTAAGGCCTTGAATCCAATTAATGAAATACTAATTTGACTTTGAAGCCAGAGAAACAGTTTTCTTTCTCCTCTTGCCTAGCATGTAGAGAGCATATGTTTGAAGCAGTGATGCCCTACCACTGGAATTTGATTTACAAGAATAAGAGTTGGTTTGGAATATCTCCACAAAAGTTTCTTGGAACAAAAGGGAGGGAATCTACCTTCAAGCCGTGCCCTTTAATTCCTAAACTTCTGTTAAAGGTCTCTGTGACAAATTGGTAAACTATTTATCTAAAACTAGATTCCTTTCCTGATTCTGCAGCTCAGACCATTGTCCCGTACTATACATTTGAGGTGCTAATTTATTGTCCTTGGTGTCAGAGATTTCTCTTTGAAATCTCCAAATAGTAACCACTGCAAATATCTAAAACAATCTGTTCAAACATTGGCACCAATTAATGAGGAACAATAGCTGGTTCGTCTTTCTTTTGATCTCCTTAAATAGCTGAATATATCAGTTTTCAAGCACTAGATAGGACAGGTTGGCACAAGTAGACTGGGCAAAGATAGGAGAAAAAAAATGGAATATAACGATTACCTGCTTTGTATAAGTGAAATAAGATGTCATACAAATATAAAATGAGAGAGAGAAAAAGGTTGAGAAAGAGAGGTATGTGTGTCATTCTGATTCCCTAGGAATCCAGTGGTCCCCAACCAATACAGAAAGCTTAGGCTTACTTTAAAAGGCCAGTTAAAATATAAATCAGCTTGACCTTATGCACTTAAATTGGCATGCAAGCACCATTGGGTGTAGCTGATATATTTCCAAGCCAGTGTGTTATCAATCATAAACCAGATCTGTAAAGCTAATAAATAACTCTGCAAACTGAACTTTCATTTCTGATCTTAATACTCCTAATTCCGAAGAGGCAGATCTGTCTTGTCATTCTCTTTCTCCTCCCTCTGATCCTTATGATTTTCTAATCAGATAAGCAGAGAAAATAGTGTCTGAACCATAAAGCATGGCTTACACGTTACAATGACCTGGATCACATATCACACTAACATGGAACCAAATAAGCAATGTGTCTGATGATATAGCATGAAGTTCACAGTCAGTTACTCTAACCCAGGGGTCTCTAAACTTGGCAACTTTTAGATTTGTGGACTTCAACTCCCAGAATTCCTCAGCATGGCTGGCTGGGGAATTCTGGGAGTTGAAGCCCACCAAGTCTTAAAGTCATCAAATTTGGAGACCCCTGGTCTAGCCCATCAACAGCAAACTTCAGGGATGAATGAGGTTTTAAACCTTTATGCCCTGTACTTGTCTGATACTTGAATTAGCATCTTGGATTTTTTTCTCTAGAGAACACATTCAAGTCATTTGAGTCTATCATTGAGTCTGTCTAGTTATTTCACTAGCCTTTCATTTTAGTTGAGCTGAAATTTTACAATAGTTTGATTTCATGTTTTGCAAATGCTCCAAGTTTGTCCCCATTACTACATTCCCGTAACTTGGAAAGAAAATTGGAACGGTAGTGTATTCACATGTAGATATGTTTGTTAGCTTGCTATGTGTTTATTTTAACAGAATTCCCCAGATTAAATGGGCAGCAGGATAAAGAATTGTTATATTTTGTGCGATGATTCCCAAAGGCTGCACTCTTAATTATTTTGTGAGGGAACAGCTAGTGCAATTGCATAATGAACAATAATGCAGTTAGGTAAAGGAATTATTTCTCAACTTTATGTGGTAGAGAGTATAGTTTCACTTCAAAGAGTGATGTCAAATATTCTTCACGAGAGAGGGAATTTATGCTACTGTCCCCCAAAGCTTTACTGTAATGGGTGCAATTATTATATAATTCTTACAAGGCAGAGATGCAGTAGAATTCCCCTCTCTTGGAGGAAACTGCCCATAAACATCTCTGTTTCAATTCCTGTTCTTGTCCAGTAGATCATAACACTATCTTAAAATAACTCATTCTTACATTAAACAATTAAAGTGTGTAGGAAAGTTCCCATGGCAAAAAAGAACATAAATCATAGAGTAAATGTGAGGGTGTGTGTGTGAAAGATTGCAACAATATACAAATGTAAAAAAAAATGAAGGCTTAAATCCCAAGTATGCCCCCCACTGTAAAAGTAAAGAAAATATGCTTTGATGATTTGAAGCATTATCTAGCGTAAGAATCTGTAATCAGCTTAGTTCTTGCTAGCTCCTGTAGAATATATGCGTTCTGTTACATTCAGAATGTTTATTGGACATTGATACCTATCCTTTTGCAAAGAACCCAGATACTCAGGGCTTTTTTTCTCATAGAACGCCCAGAACGGAATTCCGGCACCTTTTTTGGATGGAACCTTGTAGGGTAGGCAAGGCGGGTTGTATGACATGTGTGAGTTCTGGCACCTTTTCTTTTTAGAAAAAAAGCACTGCAGATATTGTAATTGTTTCTTCCCCCCCTTTCTTTCTTATGTATGCTTCAAGCATTTGAGCATGAGCTGAACCAGTTCTCTAAAATTTGGCAAATACTTCGAAGTTAGATGCTGTGCAGTGTGACATTGAGTTTATGGATAGGTTTGCATTAGACACTGGGCTGTGATTGAAATAGTTTTGGACTAGCCTGTTGTTTAAACCCAGCCATTGTGATTTGTAAATCAACGTTTATGGCCTATTGTGTTTTAGGAATCCAGCTAACTGATAATTGTGGAGTCCTTGGTGCTCTGAGTTGGCTGTTTGCTTGCAGACATTTCATTACCCAGTAATGTACCATTAGTGCCAACCAATAAGTTTAGGGTCTTTCCCTGTTTGGTCTAGTAGTTAAGGCATCAGGCGACAAAGCGGGAGACTGTCAGTTCGAGTCCCGTCTTAGCCATGGAAGCCAGCTGACTTTGGGCCAGTCACTCTCTCTCAGCCCAACCCACCTCACAGGCTTGTTGTTGTGGGAAAAATAGGAGGAGGAAGGTGTGTTGGATATGTTCACTGCTTTGAGTTATTTGTAAAAATACACACACACACATACACATACACAGAGTAGCTTGTTTTTTTGGCAAAGGTATAGTTTTCTCCTTGGTAATTCCTTTAATAAAGTGTTGTTTTTCTGCTTGATTATTTGCCTAGTGTTAATCCCTGCTTAACGGGGTGTTGGCTGCGGGGGGGGGGAGTATTCTGGTCTTTTTGCTTCCTTCTTAGCTTTTTTATTTTCTGTTTTGAATTGAGTTTTCAGTGTGTCTTTTGATGGCTGATTTATCTAAACGCCAAACTTTCAGAATTCCCTAGTGTTTTGGGATTTAGCTTGGTAGAGTCAGTCTGGGGTGTAGTAGTTAAGACATCTGGCTAGAAACCTGGAGACTATAAATTTTAGATCCATGTTAGTCATAAAGCCAGGTGGGTGACTTGGGCCAGTCACTTTCTCTCAGGACAAGAAGCAACGGATGGAAACTAATCAAGGAGAGAAGCAACTTAGAACTAAGGAGAAACTTCCTGACAGTTAGAACAATTAACCAGTGGAACAACCTGCCTCCAGAAGCGGTGAATGCTCCAACACTGGAAGTTTTTAAGAAGAGACTGGACGGCCATCTGTCTGAAATGGTGTAGGGTTTCCTGCCTGAGTAGGGGGTTGGACTCGATGACATTATTATTATTATTATTATTATTATTATTATTATTGTTGTTGTTGTTGTTGTTGTTGTTGTTGTTGTTGTTACTTCTGAAAAACCTTGCCAAGAAAACTGCAGGGATGTGTCCAGGCAGTCTCCAAGAACTGGACACGATTGAAAGAAAGGGGAAAAATGAAGTTCAGTTTCCCAGTTGAAGTTATGGGTGAATCTGCCCAACTTTTGGTTGGATTTGTGAAGTGATATATCAGACTTGTGTATTTTGTGGCATCTATAGAAATGCGGGAGGATGGTCTCCACTGCTTTTTTATATGCCATTGTTCTTCTTTTGTGATTTAACCTTTCTTAGTTAGGTCATTGAAGATTCTCCTGATCAGATTGTCCAGTTTCTGTATTGGGTTGGTATTTATAGGGAGGTAGGTTTCTTTGTCCTCCAGTAATTATTTGGCCCTTTGTATATCTTGTCTCTTATCCATGATAATTGTGGTTTGACCTTTATCTGCTGGGAAGATGGTGATGGTTTGGCCCTTCTTATGTTTTTGAGGGCTTCTGTTTCCTCCACTTCTGAGTTGGTTCTGTTTTTGTGTTCTTCTGGTCTATGGGATGATTGCCTTATGTTTTCTTGCGTCTTTGTGGTGTGCCCTTATGATTTCAAATGCTGCTTCTAAGGCAGCAAAAAAATCTAACTGATTTGTATTGTCTATATTATAATTGAGGTCTTTCTGCAGGATATGTTTTGTGGTTTGATAATGGCAGCTGGAGTGTTGTTGACTACTCATTTGGGTTCAGGTATGTCTTTGCTGCTGGGGTTTAGCTTGAGCTGTTTGGTTTGGAGTTTCGTTTTCCTTTTTTCAGCTTGTCTTAGAGATATAGTCTTGATGTAGCTGTTAGTGTTTTTGTGTATTCTGGGGTCATGGTTTGTTCCAGTTATTCCCTGAGATTATCTGCAGTTTACTGGTATTTCTCTAACTGAAGCCAGTTTCTATAATCATTATCCATTTCATTTTGGGCTGTTTTTGATGTTTACTTAATAAACATCATTTTTTGACTGCTTTGGTATTTAATTAATAAACCATTGGTGTTTAATAAACCATTGGTGTTTATTTTAATAAGTTATTTAATAAAAACAAGCGATAGCTTGGTATCTATAGCTTCCTATAGATAGCAGCCTCCCTACCCCAAAATATGCTGCCTAGGAGTAAAGGGGTTTCTTTTGGGCAGTGATAGGAAAGAGTAAATGGATTTTTGCTATCATAGCTGCTGAGTCATCACTTCCTCCTTTTCCCTGCTTGTGACTGTTTCTAGTTCTGTTAATCGTTCCCAAACATTTATGACTCCTTCCCTTTGTCCATCCTGACCTCTTCATTAGAAGAGGCAGCCACAGTTCATGGTGGAAGTCTTCAGTGCTTAGCAGGGCCAGACTGGTAGCTGGTAGCAGAGAGAGGAGCCACTGAAGAAATCAGAGTAAAAAAAGAGAAGTGAATTTCTGCTATATATAATGGAGACAGGGGTGGGATTCAAATAGGTGAACAACCAGTTCTCTGTGTGGCTGCCACTTCTGGAAGTCCATTCTGGGCCTGGGCAACAAAAAATTAGCCACCGGTTCTGCTGAAGTGGTGCGAACTGGCTGAATCCCACCACTGAATGGAGGGATAACAACCAGCTCCACTGCCCGTATCTTTCTTCTGGGAATTATTTTGGGATATATGTGGCTACTGGTTCTTCACTGGGTAGGCTGTTAGAATACGGTTAGGGAAACCCAGCTTAAAATCCACTCTTAGCCATTAAGTTTGGGGAGTGATGTTGTGTTAGCTGGCAGTTTTCAAGAACCCATTTTCATCACATTGTTTTTAGGATAATTAGCCCTATTTAGTGTCGTGAAGAATCCATCACACGAGGAACGATGAGCAACTTCTTCTTCAAAAGCCATCTTTCACTTACAGCTTTTAGATTCATATTTCTGAAAGGAATAAGGACTGGCTTTATATCCTCTCTATTATGGCTGAGTAACACTAAGGGACATTATTAATGACTTGGGAATGATCTAATGCCACATCTATGGAGATTCTCAATCATCCAACTCATGGTTCTCCCAAAGGTGCTTTTCAAAATGCAACTGGACTTTCTTACAGGACGAAGAAACTTCTTGGATGAGAAGCAAAATGTTTTCAAGGGAAAAAAACTAAGAAAGTCCAGTTGCCTTTTGCAAAGCACCTTTGGGATGATCTAATGAAGGGGTGTCAAACTCAATTTCACTGAGGGCCGCATCAGCATTGAAGTTGCCCTTGGGGGCTGGGTGGGTGTGGCCAGAGTGGGTGCAGCCTACTGGGTGGGCGTGGATGGAGTGGGTGTGGCCTCCTGGGTGGGCATGGCCAGTTCTACATCATTCACGTCAAGAGTGCCTATGGGGGCCTGGGCAGGAGTGGAACAGATCTGAGGGTCTCTGGCAGAAGGGGGTGGGACTGGGGCAAGTGCCAAGCCATGGTCCACCGGGGCAAGGGCCAAGATGGCCACCACAAAATTGTACATTGGCTCCCGGCTGGCCTGGGCCAGGGCCAAGGCAGCGGGGGCCGTTCCCTCACTGTTTCCAGGATGGCTTCGCGGGCCACATGAAACCACTTTGCGGGCTGCATCCGGCCCCCAAGCCTTGTGTTTGACATGTCACTCAAGAATGAATTACAACCAGTACAGCATAATTACAATGGAGAGACATTTGCTGGGATTCTATAGATTTCAAACCCAGGTGGGAGCATATGTGAAGGTGCTTTGCTCAGATAATTGCACCACTTCCAGGCTCCACTGGCTGTTTTCTGACATCACGGTGCAACCTAAAGAAGAGAGGGACTACTTTCTGTTCCTTGCATGTTGAAAATAAATAAGAAATAAGTTGCCCATACAGGATCATTGAATAGTTTGGGCTAATAGGAGGTGTCTTCATCCAACACATCTAAAAGTTGGGCTTGATTGACAATTCAGAACATTTCAGAGGGAAGGGCAAGATAAAAATGGAACAAAGAACAAAATGGGAGGGCTTCAGATTCAAAGTACATTGAGAATAGTCTCTTGACAAAGCAGGACATAATTCTTCAGTTATATAATGTTGCACTCCTTGTTCTGCTTACATCAGCCACTCTTGTTTTTTGAGAAACTATATTTATCAGGTTTATCCTGCCTTTCATTCAGGAGATCAAGACAACACAGAGCTTTTCTCTCTATTATTCCTCTCACTAATACCTCTGTGAGTTAGGCTGGGCTGAGTGACTGCTGCAAAGTTACTCCATGAGTTTTTTTTACTATGGGGAGACTGGAACCTGTGCTTCCCTTTTTCTCACCCAGCATCTTAACTACTGTGAGTGGCTCTTTTCCCTAGAATATGTCTCCTAGGTTTCCATCTTATAAGACTTTGTCTAAGTACACCTCGGTTATCTCCAGTGCTTTTTTTCTAAAAAAAAAAAAAAAAAAAAGTGCCGGAACTCACACACGTCATACAACCCGCCTTGCCTACCCTACAAGGTTCCATCCAAAAAAGGTGCCGGAACTCCGTTCTGGGCGTTCTATGAGAAAAAAAGACTTGGTTATCTCCATGGGATGAATTTCCTCCATGGGATGGTATTGGGCAGGATTGTACAGCTTCTTTAAAAAAGATTCAATTTGTTTTAGTTGACTTTTTTTCTGTTTGGAAGTATTTCAGTAGCCTTGCTGTACAGTGTTTTGGCAATAGAACTGAAAAAGTTCATGGAGTACTAGAACCTTTTTATAAAGTTAATTTCAAGGCTTTGCAATATAGGCAGAACTTATAATAATATGCCTAGGTACAAGTTTAATTTGCATAAAATAGCAAAACAAACTCTTTAATTTGCTTCAAGGAAAGAGCTACAGGGCATTTAATTTGCTAGGCACTTGTTACACTTAAAATTGTTGGTACATTTTACTGTATGACTGAATTGCTAACCATTAGTAATTTTAATTGAATTAAAACAATTCTAAATCAATTCTCATAGCATTTTTATATTCATACAAATGGCTATTGTTTTGTCAGAATATATATATAGCCATTTGTCTGAAGTGGTGTAGGGTTCCTGCCTGAGCAGGGGGTTGGACTCGATGACCTCCAAAGTCCCTTCCAACTTTATTATATATATATATATAATGGCACAAAGGGTGGCCGCCTACTCAAAGAGGCATGGTTATCTGGCAACGACTCCATTAATCGCCACATCGACCTCTGCCCAGCACACCTATCCTTAAGATCCTGGTGTAAGGCCCCCCCACCCCATTGCAAGCAACCTACAGAATCGTCGTATGCACGAGTTGATGGAATATCAAAAAAACCCCTCCAACCCCCACATTACCCCCAACGAACAACTGACATCCGGGGGAGACACGAACGACAACCCGAAGATCCCCCACCCCCCAGAACTGGCGAACAACACCCCCAGGAGATTGAGGGGACATCATACGGAACAAAAAGGGGAGGTTGCCCTTTAACATCTGACACGCCTCC
>NW_015387239.1:171301-200514 GCF_001527695.2 Protobothrops mucrosquamatus | reverse complement strand
AGACGTCAGCAGATAGCTGACGAAAGCTAGGCGTTTTAATTGGTTTTATTAGTAGTTTTAGTAATTTTAACATTAAACCAAAAAATTTTTACCACATTCCCTGGTGCTTGTGTGTTTTTCACTGTTTTAATATGGAATTACCCAGGGATCACATTTTTAAAGAAATTTTTGATATATATATATATATATATATATATATATATATATATATGAGAGAGCAGTACAATTACAGAATTAGAAAATGTTGTTTTTCCTTTCTTGGTGATTGTATCCTCAAAAATCACATTTCTTGTACTTGTTGGCTTTGGTGATGCTGGGGCAACAAGCAGTGTTAATTTGCATAACTCCACTGAACAGCCATGATATTCAAACATCTGTCCTGTGGGATTGTAACATGTAAAGTATTCCATATCTTGCTGGTAAGCAACACTGAAAGCATGTAACCACTTAACCAGAGTAATCTATGAACTATGGCAAATTCTCTCAAAACCTGCAGATAGAATAAACTCAAGATGTCAGGAGAACAGAAAACATTTGCCGATGATCTTGCTGATAAATAAACTTCCAGAATGTGGCTTCTGCTGCTGGCCATGGCAATCCTCTTTCTCTCCAACTAGCTGCACGGCTTCCTCTAAGGACTATTAAGGGAGATGATGCTAATTAGAAGTGGCTTAAGACACAAATCCTTATCAACAGGTGGTTAATGATGTCCTTGTCCTTTGCTACACCTTTTATTGCAGCTGAGGAACAAAGGTCCCTCCTCCACCCAAGGGGGTGGTGCCAAAGGGTCAAGAATGGCTAGCAGAGGGTTAAAAAGTAGCAGCCGCTATAAGACAAGGAACAGCTGAATCTGCACAATGTTCTCTCGGGAACCTGGTTAATAGTTTCACTGTTAAATCATTCCCAAGGCAATTTGCTGAAGATGAACTTTTCCCCATTCCACTCCCTGCTCTCACTGCAGAAATCTTAGGAAGGTTGATGGTTTACCTTTCCAGAAGGATGAAGGAATGTGGCTCTGCTTCTCCAGACATTAACAGTGCTGGTGCAAAGCAAAGCAGTCTACTCTAGAATTGGATTGGATTGGATTGGATTGGATCTGTTCCATCAGGATCCAGTCAAAGTCCAAAAGGAAAAGAGGGAGACTTGATGAAGGGGATGAAGTGCCATGCCCTCATTGTTGCATGCATTATATTGGCTTTGTCCAACCTTCTATACAGGTGGCATGGAGAAAGGGGGTGTCTCAATGAAGAACTGCCTGCAGAAATTCATTGGCACATGTAGAAGACAGTCTGGTGTTTCTTGAGATTTCAGCTCAGGTGGAAACCTCCATGGGCACAGATGAAGGCGAAATCTATCCTCTCTTCCCTAGCGCTACAGGTGAACAGCTATGGAAGCATATCAGAGAAAAAGCCAACCTAGAACTAAGGAGAAATCTCCTGACAGTGAGAACAGCTAATCAGTGGAACGGCTTGCCTCCAGAAGTTGTGGGTGCTCCATCACAGGAGGTTTTTAAGAAGAGATTGGACAGCAATTTGTCCAGAATGGTATAGGGCCTCCTGCTTGAACAGGGGGTTGGACCAGAAGACTTCAAAGGTTCTTTCCAACTCTGTTATTCTGTAATACTGTAATATGACCTCAAGGCGGAATTACGTAGAGCATCCTGCTTTCATGTGAATTAACTGCTCTGGCTAGTAGTTGCTGAAGGCATTCTAGTCTCTGAATCCTGTTTGATCCACCTCTTAGCTAGATATTCATGACTTTGACCTAGACTAGGGCTACACTACCTTTTTTTTTCCAAGTTCAGGACTTCGCTTGTGGTAACATACTAAACTCACACTTCAATCATCATTGAAAGAAAAAGGATTATAGGAGTTGCTTTACTTAATAATAATAAAGTTGGAAGGGACCTTGGAGATCATCTAGTCCAATCCCCTGCTCAGGCAGGAAACCCTATATACCATTTCAGACAATTGGCTGTCTAATTAATCTCTTCTTAAAAACATCCAGTGTTTGAGCATTCACAGCTTCTGGAGGCAGGTTGTTCCACTGATTAATTGTTCTAACTGTCAGAAAATTTCTCCTTAGTTCTAGGTTGCTTCTCTCTTTGGTTAGTTTCCATCTGTTGCTTCTTGTCCTGCTTTCAGGTACTTTGGAGAATAGCTTGACTCCCTCTTCTTTGTGGCAGCCCCTGAGATATTGGAACACTGCTATCATGTCACCCCTAGTACTTCTTTTCATTAAACTAGACATACCCAATTCCAGCAACTGCTCTTTATATGTTTTATCCTCCAGGGCCCTAATCATCTTTGTTGCTCTTTTTTACATCCTTCCTAGAGTCTCAACATCTTTTTTACATCGTGGTGACCAAAACTGGATGCAGTATTCCAAGTGTTACCTTACCAAGGCATTGTAAAGTGGTATTAACACTTCAAGTGATCTTGATTCTATCCCTCTGTTAATGCAGCCTAGCACTGTGTTGGCTTTTTTGGCAGCTGCAGCACACTGCTGGCTCATATTTAAGTGATTGTCCACTAGGATTCCAAGATCCCTCTCACGGTTGCTACTATTGAGCAAGGTACCACCCATACTATACCTGTGCATTTGGTTTTTCTTGCCTAAATGTAGAACCTTACTTTTGTC
Organism: Protobothrops mucrosquamatus; assembly: GCF_001527695.2. Lineage (NCBI taxonomy): Eukaryota > Metazoa > Chordata > Lepidosauria > Squamata > Viperidae > Protobothrops > Protobothrops mucrosquamatus. Next base: position 197,874 of record NW_015387239.1, on the reverse strand, counting down.
ACCATTGAATTTCATTTTGTTAAATAGCGCCCAATGTTCAAGTCTGTCAAGATCCTTCTGTATCTTAAGCCTATCTTCTGGAGTGTTGGCTATTCCTGCCAGCTTGGTGTCATCTGCAAATTTGATGAGTTCCCCATCTATCCCCTCATCCAAATCATTGATGAAGATGTTGAAGAGCACTGGGCCCAGAACAGAGCCCTGGGACACCCCACTACACACTTCCCTCCATGTAGATGCAGTTCCATTGAGGACCACACGCAGCCGGTCAGCCAGCTACGAATCCATCTGGTGGTGATGCTGTCTAACCCACATTTTTCTATCTTATCTAGTAGGTTGTGATCTACTTTATCAAATGCCTTACTGAAGTCCAAGTAAATTATATCCACAGCATTCCTCTGATCCACTAATTTTGTCACTTGGTCAAAGAATGCAGTAACTTACTGTACTGTGGGAATGTGGCTGCTTTTGGCTCTTGGAACGGGAAGGTCAAGGTTATGGAAAGCTTTTCTTTTCTTGAAACTTAACACAGGCAACACTTCACAAGGCTTCAGTGCCAAAGGGGAATCTCCAGTTGAGGTTTCCACTTCCTGTAGGAAACAGAAGCCTCCTCTCTTGGGCTGTGAGGTGAGGTCCATTACTGTGTCATTTTGTGACAGTTCTCAGAGACAGCATTCCTAAGCAGTTTTCCCATCTTGACTTGAGAGTTTGAATAGAGAATACAGTCTTGTGAGTGACTTACTTTGCACCTTTACTGAATCAGCTAAGTGCATGTCAGTTCAGTTTCACTTCTTGTATTTATGAAAGCTTCTGCTATTCAGAATACTGTAGCCCACTCAATTTCCTTTGGGACCTCTGTTACATTCCGTACTGAAAAATTCCAGTTTCAGAGGAAGCTTCCAGGAATAATCTATTGTATTTGTTCACACAGTGAGGAAGTGCAGAACCTGGGTGTGGTAGGGGTGGGAATTGGATTATTGTAGGTGTTAGAGTTCTAAATCTTTGATTAATGACAGGAGATCTTTGTAATATGCCCCAGTTTTTCCCAGGCTAAAAGTCTCTATCATTTTCCACAAGAAGCATTATTGCTCTGTGTTTCTGGAAGCCACTATGTTGGAGAAAGAAGTACTCAATTGCTGGTTGCTATATCCCAGACTTTGCCCCTCTTGTGTTCTGGCCTTTCTGAATCTTGAAATCCCTTCTGCAGAATTGTCATCAGTTCATATACTGAAAAAGTGCATTTGCAGGTTCTTTCTTTGTCCTGTTTTAGAAACTGTCATCCTTGAGGCTAGACATAAAGCTAGGGTGCAGCACACGTGAAGATGGGATGAACAGCTGTGTGTATCATCTGAAGAGCATGCCACGTTCCTCTGGCTTGAAAGTCTAATATCCTTTTGAACTCCTGTTCACTAGCTGGGATATTTGCATATGTTAGAGTCCTGTTTACTTTATTGGGATAGCCTTGGCTTTTGTTTGCTGAACAGCTTGAAGCACTTTTATTTTCCCCTCCTGCTAAAATGTTGTGTAGTGAGTTATTCCGCACTCTGCTGAGAAGGAACACAAGCCAGTGAATGTACAGTGCTCAGTTTGAAATGGGGGTGTAAGTAAATTTTGGGAGATCTTCTTTCTTTGGAGGAATCCATCTCAGCTGTCTCCGTGGATCATGTTATGCTTTGTGATGGGGTCCTGGGAGGGCAGGTAACAGGACTACTACATTTCTGCATCATTGCTCCATTTGTATTGCGTGAGATGGGATCTCTTGGAGAGGTGCCATGAAATTGTCAGCAGGGCTAATTGGAAGGAAGGGTGTGGATCCTACCAGGGCACATCAGACAACTGGCTCCCTAGGCACACTCACAATTTATGAAAACTTGAGTAATGGCTATCACCCTGTTTCATGAAGAATTGTCCTGACTGGCATACATTTGGAAAGTTCATGGGTTTGGGAGTGGGTTTTTTTTTTTGTAATAGCAAGAGAGATGGAATGAGGTGTCTAAAATGTAGCTTAAATATCAGCAGCATATTGAGATGGGAGATGAAGAAAGATATTGGTGGTCTTTGTAAGTGCTGCTGGTTCTTGTGCTAAATTTGTTTTTTCTTCTAATGATGGATGGATATTTGTGCCCTCTTCAATCCAGATTTGACTTGTCATCCTGTCACTACTTGGCAAATTGTCTGGTCACAACCCCTGATCATAACAGGATGAAAATTTAAAAGAAAATCACCAAGCTCTCTAAGAAGTTTTGGTAAATAACTGGGGCAATTATGAGTCTGCAAAAACTTGTATTATTAGTTTGACAGCTGCTTCCAGAAGAAAGCCAGATAGCTGAGTTTGTATGCAGAAAGCAAGTGAAGATTGAGAGTTGTATTCAATTCCTAGGCTGCTGGTGCCTGAATGAAATGGAAGGGGGGAGGGGAAGGGCTATGTTCAAAAAATATATTAAAGTGAAAAGAGACAGCCTCTGTGATCAACATTTCTGAGTTTATTTGGTAGCTGGCTAAATTTCTCAGCAGAATGTCAGGATTTCTCTGATACACACTGACAATTAGAAAGCAATAAGAACATAATTTGATGAGAAGGTAAATGGGATACCATGAATTCCTGCCACACACCTCCTGTTAAGAGAGCTAAAATAAAAATAGAGAGGAATTTAAGGAGAGAGAGGGAGAGGTTTGATATGAAAGCCTGTCTCAGTGTTTAGAGCATCAATAATTTCTTAAGCAGCTATTCATTTTTCCTCTTTGTGTAAGTAACAGCGTTTTTGTGTTATCATAATTTGTATGGAATCTTTCCTGACTTTGAAAGTCACTGAAATATAGAGTGATTATTTTGAATGGGTGTATTGACTTTATCAAGAAAGGAAAGGCAGTCATTATCCAAATATAGCAAATGTTTGTATAGCACTTATATTTCAGTCAAGGTTCTAAACATTTGCTCAGCCGGCCAGCAATGGTCTTGGTCTACACAATTTGACATTCAAAATTAAACAAGGCTATTGTGTTCAATTAGCCTGCACACCTCAATGAGATTTCAGTGAGATGATCCCTGGTGGCGCAGTGGTTAGAATGCAGTATTGCAAGCTAATTCTGCCCACAGCCAGGAGTTCGATCCTGACAGGGCTCATGGCTTCCTTCCAAGATCGGTAAAATGAGGACCCAGATTGTTGGGGGTAACTTGCTGACATTTTTAAATCGCTGTGACAATGTTTTAAAACACTATGAAGCGGTATATAAGTCTAAGTGCTATTGCTGTTGCTATTTCCAGCAGCCTTGCTTTGTGTACTGCAATTAACTAAAAATAGGCAAAAATTTAACTTAATACAGTATTTCTGTGAGATATTTTGGAGCATCATATCAAATGTGGCAATTTCATTACTCTTCAGTAGATCATTTTATTTCCCCCTCTCCCAAGATCTGGAGATGATGAGATAACTATTAGTGTATATATTTGTCAGAATATACTGTGTGTGTAGTCCCAAAACCGATAATGTAAGAATTAGTGCTACAGTACTGCGATGGAATGGTTTACCATCTACCAAAGCTGGAAATAAAATCTTGATCTGTCGTGACTGAAAGAAAACCACGAATAGTCCCACTCTATCTTTGTGTAGGGTGGGTTAATCTTTAAAATCCCCAATGGAATTTTAATCTTTGGAACGCCAACATTGTATAAACACTTCTTAAGTAGAAGTGGAAATACTTTTAGCTCTTATACTGCATTTTCTGCATCCATTGATAGCATTTACAGAATCAGTTTACACCAACTTGGTGACTTTTAATATGCAAATAGGGAAGAAACAGGGGGGAAAAAACCAATTTAAATCCATTCCTATTTAGTCAAATCCTTGATTAGTGTGCTTACCAATTGAAAAAACTGAAATTATTTGACTGCAACTAAATAAAATCTTTACACTTAAGAGTAGAATTTGAAACATCAGGTCATACAGTCCACATACTTTTTTTATAGTTTGCAGGCTCAGAAACAAAGGAGAGATTATGACATTAATGGATTTCTAGTATAAATACAAATTTAGCCAATTGGATCTTATTTATAATGATTGATTTTAACTCTTAGGTATTTTTCCTTCTAAGTAGAATAGCAGAAATCAATCAATCAGAATAGAGCTGGAAGGAACCTTGGAGGTCTTCTAGTCCAGCCCCCTGCTCAAGCAGGAGACTCTACATCATTTCAGACAAATGGCTGTCCAGTCTCTTCTTAAAAACCTCCAGTGATGAAGCACCCACAACTTCTGGAGGCAAGCTGTTCCTTTGGTTAATTGTTCTCACTGTTAGGAACTTTTTCCCTAATTCCAGGTTGCTTCTCTCCTTGATTAGTTTCCATCCATTGTTTCTTGTCCTGCCCTCCCAGTGCTTTGGAAAATAAGTTGACCTCCTCTACTTTGTGGCAGCCCCTCAAAAATACTGGAATTTAATTAGTTTTGTATGCATAGATTGTGGAGAATCATTAATTGACTTTCTAAGAGAATGTGTGCTTTTGCACTAAACTGAAATTTATTTCAAATCAATTTCTTTTTAAAATGGTATCTGTTCTGTTTCCGATGTAAAGGCATTGAGATGAGGCAGGAGTAACAACAGTCTTCTCTTTATTCAGATCACAACAGGACCAATACAAAATGGCGCGGATTCCTCTTATACCCCTTTTCAGGGACAGTGTCAGCCAATCAATGCAACGGATTGTCCCGTCTTGCGCATGCGCAATAGGCTGGAGACAGCCTGTCTGGTCCCGGGCATCCATGTGGTCTGCCCTGGCCTCTCTGCAGCTTCCTGCACCTGCTGAGTCACTCAGCAGGCCCAGGACATAACAGTATCAATCATTAATTTTTTTAAAAAAAATCAGCTTTATTAAAATAAGCCAATTTGGTATACTGTAGTGTTTAAAGACCCTGGATTTGAAACTGGGAGGCTGTGACTCCTAGTCCTGTCTTAGGTATGAAAGCCATTTAGGAGACTTTGGGCCAGCCACTCTCTCTTAGTCCAATTTGTCTCCCAGGAATGTTGTTGTGAGGGAAATAGGAGGCAGGAGCATTACGCATTACAGCCTTCAATTGTACAAAATAGGTAAAATATAAACCTAATAATCATCAAAAGCATAGCTCTTATCTATTGTACCTCTTTGTGAATCTTTCGTGCTAGTTTTCCACAATTCATTGACATAGGAGCCATGTTTAAAAACAGTTTCATGAAAAACTGCCTGATATCTTTGCTGCTTTTCTGGGAGATCTTCAATACAGGTAGTCCTCGACTTACAACAGTTCATTTAGTGACCGTTCAAAGTTACAACGGCACTGAAAAATGTGACTTATGACCCCTTTTCACTGTGACGATCTCAGCAGCATCTCCATAGTCACGTGATCAAAATTCAGACGCTTGGAAAGTGGTTCATATTTATGACATCCCAGGGTCACGCGATCACTTTTTTGCAACCTTCTGACAAGCAAAGTCAGTGGGGAAGCCAGATTCACTTAACAACTGGGTTACTAATTTATCAACTGCAGTGACCCCTCCCTTAACTACTGTGGCAAGAAAGATTGTAAAACAGGTCATAAAATTCACTTAACAACGGTCTCGTTTAGCAACAGAAATTTGGGGCTCAATTGTGGTCATAAGTGGAGGACTACCTGCATAACTTAAATGGAAAAGAAAGGAAAACCGGAACGTATATTCTTCCTGCTAATGGCTGCATGAAATTTGTACTCCTTGTCTAGGTGAGAATGTTCTGACTTCCTGGACAGGTTTCAGAGATCATGAGGACTTCCAAGCGAGAATTGTATGCACCTTTGACAAACCTATCTTGGAAAAGGCTACTAACAAAGTACTGGATGGGGGCCTGAAAGCAATTAAAACGGTGCAGTTTGTTCTTAAGTGACAGCTCTCTCTTTCTCTCCCGCACTCCCCAGTAGTTGACTGAACTTGCTTATATTTGTGGTAAAACAGCAAAGAGAGGAGGCAGCTCTTTCAGTGTTGCTGGTTGCCCCATTCAGAGAGGACCTTTTGAAAGGATGGGTCATTTGGTACCTACCTGCCTCTTTTTCATGCAAATTAACGGGGGACAAAAAAATTGCTCTTGATCTCTCTGCTTGAAGAGTTGGGGGAGAATTATTGGGAGATTTTAGTGGTTACGTTTCAGATTTCCAGTGATCTCTGCTCTGGTGAATTTCTTAAGCACATCTTTTTCAACTCTTATACTGCTTTCTGGGCTCAGGTGCCATCATAACAACACAGCTCTATTCAGTGGTGGGATTCAAATATGTGAACAACCGGGTCTCTGTGTGGATGCCGCTTCCGGAAGTCCATTTTGGGACTGGGCAACAAAAAATTTAGCTACCGGTTCTGCTGAAGTGGTGCGAACCGGCTGAATCCCACCACTGGCTCTATTGCCCTTGTCATCTCAGCTAACTTCCTGAGTACCTTGATCTCTGCTCCTAATATTTAAATTGTGTCTTTGTCTGGTTGGCAGTTGATGAGATTCCATGGTGGAGGAATAGCTTACAAGCTGGATGGAAAGAAGAATGCATCTATTATCAATTTCCTCCTAGCCTTTGAAAACTAGATCAGAGAGAACTGAAGAAGTTGAAGTCTTTATTTAGAATGTCTGAACTTTGCCCTTTCCTTCTGGGATTAAAAGCGGAGGCCCAGAATTGAAGAGCACTTGCAAGCAGATGTAAATGAAGACTCAGGATTCTTCAGTCAGCTTAACCAAATGCTGATCTGACAAAAATCAACACAAAAGCTGGCCTGGGTGTTCTTGCACATCCACTCACTTCACCTCTACCAATGTTTATAGAATGAGCAGACCTTAAAATGCTCTTTGCTGAAAAGCTACCTTGTATGCATTAGCACCTGGGAGTCTGATAACTCATCACCGCTGTTTTTGCCTTGGTGTGCTTTGCATGAATTATATAAACCATCATTTCAGACTTAAAGGTAAGAGTTTCCTCTGGCAGTCAAATCTGACTCTAGGGAGCGGTGCTCATCTCTGTTTCTTGGCTGAGGGAGCCAGCGTTGTCCGAAGACACTTCCGTGGTCATGTGGCCAGCATGATTATATGTCAAGGTGCATGGAATGCTGTTACCTTCCCACTGAAGTGGTACCTATTTATCTACTCACATTTGCATACTTTCAAATGGCTAGGTGGGCAAAAGCTGAGGCAAGTAACGGGAGCTCACCCCATCACACAGCCTGGGTCTCAAACCTGGACTGTCAGTCCAGCTGACAAGCTCAGCATCTTTAACCGCTGAGCCACAGTGCCCCTTATTTCAGACTTAGCATGATATTTCAAACATAGCTCATGCTGAGAAAAGGCGTTCAGGTAAGACAACGCCCCTTTCAAACATAGCATGATATAAATTAAAAAAATCAGTCAGTTGGCTGGATTATACAGCACAAATCTAAATAAAATGCTTATTGAATCTTATTGAGCAAACTATAGTTAAATAAACACCTGCATCAGTCCGTGACTGTTTCCTACTACTGCTTCTGCTCAAGATCTCAGGCAGAACTGTCAATGAGGAGCCATAGAGCACATCTTAACAATTCACCTTTATGTTGATGAAGATTCTCAGTCATCCAGGTAGAGTTGACTGGAAGTTGAGTCATGGCAAGAAAAGAAGTTTGATGTTTGTAGAAATTGGCATGGATCCTTCTATTATTGAATAAATATAGTAGCCTAGCTGAAAGCAGTTTAGTTTGATTCTTACTTTCTGATCAAGTGTGCACAGTGAAATGGATGTTTGAGTCCATTCTCACAGTCAAAGTCCTCCATAAAAATAACCTCCTTGAAACTGTTTTTTATGACATGCCTTCACAGAGTATGTTAACCACACACACACACTTCCCCTTTATTAGCAATGAATCTGGTGCTGTAGTTAGTTTGCATTTAAAAGCCTTAGGAAGGCATCGTGGGAGGATATGTCCGAATGTATGAGAGTTCCATTCTGCCTCTTTCATCTGCAACCTGGAATGGAAGCATGACAAGACTGCAGATTTTTTTATTTCTTGCTAAAAGGTATAGAGCTGAACTCTGGTTCTTACCTTTCTTCTGTGTGAACAATTGCATAGGACTAGAACAAATTAGGATCTTAGCAAACCATCTTGTAGGTAGAATACACCTAAGCCTGGAAGTAAAAAGGCAGTGGTTTTTAGAGCCCTTACGGGTGGAGACAATATGCAGCCATGATGCCAGCCAGCCACCTACTCACCCATTCTGGGACTCAGCCTGTTCACGTGCTTTCCTTTCCCCTTTTATTGCAGACATCAAGGCTATTACCGATCTAGCACATAGCTAGCACAGAGAGCAAACAAAGGTGGTCCTTTTTTATCCCTCAAGTGGGACCAGAAGCCTGTTCTGGCAGACGAGATCGTATCTCATAATTAGTCAGGTTATAAGGTAGTCTTCAGATCAGAGCTCAACAAGCCTAAATTGTGGGATGGGGGGATTATTATTCCCGTTATTATCCTCACTATCAATTTTGGCAATGGGGTTGCGCTCTTTTGTTCCTATACTGCCGTGAAATTATTTTCTTCTGTCTTGGCTGCCAGAAATCAGCAAAACTTTGGTTTTGCGAGCATTTAAATTTGTGGGATAATCTAGCCAAGCCACCATAAGCCCTTGTGCCCTAGACTTGGGCTTCAGTGGTTTAGCAACTATAGGGGTTTCCTCCCCCCCCACTGTGGATAGCCATATGGGAAGACAAGGCACCATTTCTTATTCCTTCATTGACTGAAGGAAAGCGCTCTGACTGGATCACGCTCAGTTGTCAGGGCAGTGGTGTGTGAAAATGCCTGCAGAGTGGTCTGAGACTTCTGAGGATGAAGAGAGGGTTGAAACACAGGCAGGATGGATGTGCCCTTTGTTTTTCATTGGAATCCATGACAAACTTTTTTTTTTTAAAAAAGAAAAGTCCTCAGTGTCTGAGGAGCCAATTAATAACTTTCAACTGTGCTTGAGGTTGCATAGCTTTGACTTCTCCAACCCGAATGCAATCCAGATGTGTGGGTTCCGACTTCCAGATTTCCCCACAGTGGTTATGGTAGTGGGGGGAATTCTGGGTCTTAGACTGAAACATCTGGAGGATACATCTGGTTAGGAAAGGTTGACACAAGCCAATGCAAAGTTAGCCAGTTTCTTTTTACTATGAGAGTTTTAATCGGTTTTTAATCTACACTGCTAGAGGTTTTAGTGAAAAAGCAGATAGCAGATTCTGAATTTGCAGGTAAGTAATAGAACGAGTCTAGGTATATCAGGAAAGTCTTTTCATTCCCAGCTGTTTAATAGCTATAGGAAGAAAATACATTCCTTCTTAAATTATACTATTAAAATAGAAATGTGGGGATGTGTGTGGAAGGACTGGGGTCTTTATTTACTCTGAACAAATCCCTCAGTTTGAGATTTATTTTCTAGGTGTTCTGTGGCTTTTTGTGTTGGCCTCCAATTGCTGGATCTATTCAGCTGGAATAGAACAAAACCATAACCACCAAGAACAACAAACAGATCCTACAATTCTGACATCTGCCCACTCCTATTTTACAAAATCCTTTTTTAAATAAGCCAGTCTGAAACAATAGTACCTCTTGAAATCCCTGGGCAGACCTGATGAAGGACAGATTACAGAGGAACCACTAGCATCTTGAAAGCAGGAACATCTGGCTTGGCAATGTGGTTGAATTTTTGAATGCTAAGCTTCCTTTTAAATTTGTGGCAGCAGTTAGAGATCAGAGTGTAGTAGGCAGAAGTGCAGATGTTGCTCATAGTGCATAGAAACTCACTCAGAAACATATGTGTGTGTGAGATGCAGAGGAAAACTACTCCTTGTGTTGGAAGAGAGTTGGAATTCTCCTAGCTAGCTTGTTCTCTATCCTTCCACAATTGTTGTCACTGCTCATATATTCCAAAGGGTTTTCTTGGTCCATAAGGGTGGCCACTGAGACATCTGATGGTTTGGATGTCTTCTGTTCCTGTGTTTTCAAGTAGCTTATGTTAACATTCAAATAAAAAAAGTTTTCTATAAGCAAAAATGACAAATACGGGGAGTAAAGTTGAGCAATCCACACTGTTAATTTAATTTGAATTTAACTCTGTATGTAGTCCAGATGTATAGAGGAACCGGAGAGGGGAGGGCTATGTCTAGAAAGGAACATGGATGAAAAATGCATACATGGTTCATATGATCAACAGTTTTCATTTCTGTCAGAACTTCCATCAACTCAAAGTTTTCACAAATTTTGCAAGGCATGTTGAGGGCTTCACTTCAGAGGAGGTTAAAGCTAAAATCTGAGTTTTGGGATGTTTAAGATACTTTCCCAGCTAAAACAATTATCTCAAACTCTAGTAAGTTTTAAGGAATCCATTCTTTCCTTTATAATTCTTGCAGATGTGCTCCTTCCCCCTCGGCTCTCCCCTTCAGAGCGGAGAGAATATCTGAATAGGGCCAAGTGCTCTCTCTAAAATTGGAATCATTTAAGTTTCTGGCTCTAATTATTGTATTTGGCTTTAAGCCAGGTCTAACTGGTGATGTGTTGTCTCTTTGAGTAGTATTGTATTAATTTATTAGCAATGATTAACTGTTTTTAAATAAACAGTTTGGCTAAATGAACTATTAACATTCAAAAATAAACTAAAGACTGGATAAAAATGATGTATGGGGCAGAAAATAATCAGCTGAAGTTAAAAGTCTGGACACGAGAAAGTTATTCAGTTTAAAAGTCTGAACAAAGACATAATACAGGAATCAATTCTTATCAGACTTTTTCAAATGGTTGTCTTGTAGATGTTTTACAATACAGGTATTAATTCTCTAGATCAGACATGTCAACCTCAAGGCCCGGGGGCCGGATGCGGCCCGTGAAGTGGTTTCATGTGGCCCGTGAAGCCATCCTGGAAACAGTGAAGGAACGGCCCCCTCTGCCTTGGCCCTGGCCCAGGCCAGCCGGGAGCCAATGTACAATTTTGTGGTGGCCATCTATGCTGAAACACATTCAGTCTTAGCTCCATAAGCCCCCCCACCCCCTGCATGGCCTGAGAGGAACAGTGAGGCTCCTCCAGTGGACCATGCCTTGGCACTTGCCCTGGTCCCGTCCCCTTCTGCCAGAGACCCTCAGACCTATCCCACTCCTGCCCAGGTCCCCACAGGCACCCTTGATGCGAACAGTGTAGAGCTGCCCACACCCACCCAGTAGGCCACACCCACTCCATCCACGCCCACCCAGTAGGCCGCACCCACCCTGGCCACACCCACCCGGCCCCCTGAGGGCAACCGCAGTGCTGATGCGGCCCTCAGTGAAATTGAGTTTGACACCCCTGCTCTAGATAAATCAAAACAAGTCAACATGGTGCAGCATAGGGGAGCTGCAATCTAGCCTTTGATTTGACTGAACTCAAGTATCTTTTTCAAGGAATGGCACTTTTGCAAAACTCTGCCTGGACCATACTGTGTCAACAAAGCCTTTCTTTAAAAATCAACATTGCTATCAAAAGTCAATATACATCAGGATTTAAAAAGGGAAGGAAAGAGGAGCAAGTGTACTTGCAGACGCAGAAGGTCGATAGAGAATGGAGGGTCTACTTTACATGTTGAAAACCTGTTAGCAATGGAAGAAATTACCGATGCCAAATTGAAGAGTTGGCCAAATGAAGCAAAATCCAGATGAATGGTCCTTGTTATATTATGAAGAAGGTCTTCTGATCATTGAAGAGAATTTTTTCCTGCTCCTGAATGGGCTTGCATTCCCATTCAAGGAGCAGTAGCGTAGCTTAAGAGTACTCTCAATTCAACACACCTCTGAAAGCTCCAGTGGTGGAGTTATCTATAGGCCCTTTATCAGCTTCCTTTATTTACCAGCTGCAGGCAGCATCTCTTGCTATCATCTATGTGTTGGTTACATTCATGCTCTCTTACTGATGTGGCTGTCTTTTTAGAACCAGCCAGAAACTTCAGCTGGCCAGAAATATGAAAGGCAGTCTTTTATCTGGTGCCAGCCATTCAGACGTGTCTTTCTAGCTCTAGTCTAGCATCATTTGATTATCTTCTTCCAGATTTACAGTCTGAACTGTCAGCACCAGGGTTTTCCCTAGCTGGCATTTGCTAAATATGGAGAGATTGTCAAACCTGAAGATTAAGCCATCTGCAGTCTCAGCAGTCTGTGAAGAACACCTGTTGGGGAGGAGGATTGCTCTTGAGACGACAACCACAAAGACCCTTAGCTCCTTATCAGCTTGTTTGGGTTTTTGGACTTGCTTTGGAGACCTTGTTCTCTATGTCATCCCCTTTCAAAATCAAGCAAGAAGTGAATATGAAACGTTAGGCTTACTTGGCGGTGGCAGCAACAAAGTTTAGGGAAACTGTAAAAATTCTTCGGACTCGCTTCCTCAGTCCACACTGTTTCGTTTTTATATAGACATGGGGTTTTTTTTAAAAAAAGTTGAAATTATTTCAGTATTTTGTTCTACCAGTTTGATTTTTTAAATTATTTTTTGAACCAAGAAGGTATGCATTGACTTAAAAGTAGTCTGAAAAGAGTTTTTTCAAACAAGAAAATAAGATTTTATTAAGCTTTGAAACAGATGTTAGTGCCCTTCGTTCCTTAGTTATTCTATGGAGACATGTCCATAAATGCCATTGACACTGTATCACAGTTTGAAAGTTCCTGAGTTACCTGTTCCTTGCCCATATCTAGCCTTTTTAATGCCATCATGGGCATTTAAGACCATTGCATGCTACCAGGACATTCTGAAAGCTGGAATTTGCAGTAGGGAGCATATAAAACATTTTGATATGCGTGGCCGTGGTTTCACGCCATCAGTTATGGACAGAGTGCAGATGTGCACGCTAACGTCTGGCAACTACAGGGTGTGTGACAAATGGATATTTTATTTTATTTTGCTCTGAGTGGCAGGCATGAAAGTAAGTGGTTTGGTACAATCATTATGGTCTTCTATTTTTCAAGGCTACTAATAGCAACTTTGTCAACTGGCGGAAATTGTCTTAGAACCTTTATCATTAACATATGGCCACAACACAGGGTGGTAGTTCTTCCTTTTTTATCATTAAACTTTTGTATGAATATATTTCTCCCTCAAATAGTATTGTAGGCATACTCTAAAGATAACCCTTCTTGTGATGTGGAGAACTTGGGGCAGAGGTCCCCAACCTTTTGGGCACCTGGGACCAGTTCTGTGGAGAGAGGTTTTTCCGCGGACCAGAGGGGTGTGGTTTTGTGTGCTGCCTGCATCCTGCAGATGGGGCTTTGGTTGTTTGTGCAGACCAGTTGCTGGCATGCCGCGGCCCAGTACTGGTCCATGGACCAGGGGTTGGGGACCCCTGACTTAGAGCAGGGCTTTTCAACCTTTTCACCCATTGTACCACTTTTAGGATATGGCAACATCCGAGTACCACCAGTCACCTAGCAAGATGTCAAAAACCTGATGACCCAAAAAAAAAAAAAAGGAAAAAAGTGATAAAGTACAGGTAGTCCTCGACTTACAACAGTTCGCTTAGTGACTGTTCAAAGTTTCAATGGCACTGGAAAAAGTGCCCCGCAAGCCACAGCCGAGCAAGACACCTGCCTGCCCACCCAGCGGCGCTCTTCCTGCTGTCCGAGGTTTTCATTGTTGTGAGCATTTCTGTTGAGGATTGGCAGTGGGGGTGGGGTAGGGGGGTGTTTGGTTTTTATTCCCCCCATCTGCTGGATGGTTGCAGCAGGTTTTGGTCACTTCACATGACCCTGGGACACTGTGACCATCATAAATATGAATCAGTTGCCAAGCATCTGAATGTAAATCACAAGAGTCTGGAGATGCTGCAACATTCCAGCTGATTGGCGCTTCTACTGAGCCCTGACAGCCCCGAAGAAGCACCAATCAGCCGGAAAGTGGCACTGATCCTGGCACTTCCGCTCAGCCCTGACAGCCCTGCAGCTCCAGCCATCTCTCGCTCAGGCTTGTGCGGTGCTGCCACCGGTTCAGCTCATTCCCCTCCCCTGCTACCACTTTTCTAGGATGGTCACATACCACCTGCCAGGTGCCAATGTACCACAGGTGGTACCCGTACCACTGGTTGAAAAGCCCTGACTTAGAGGACTGTTTGAATAAGCATAGCTTAGCTAAAGTATTGTGTGAACTAGAGAAAGTGAAGGATGACTTTATTTTTCCCATGGAAACTCCAGAGGTTAAAATAGGATATATTGTAGGATAGATGCCTTCAGGTATCTGCAGGTACTAGACAGGGGATTTAGCAATCTCAGTTTCCAGAAATCTAATGATACACACTATTTTGAAATGATGTTTAATTGAGGAATTTAGATGCCAAATGCTTTAGTTCAAATAGGCTAGAATTTGGGGTGTCTTCTGAGATCAAAGTTAAGATAACCAGTGCTTTGTTGAAATTACTGCTTTAGGCTATACTTCTTGATTCATGCTGGTTATTTATATAATCATCAGTCAACTGCATGAAAACAAATGTAAACAGTATTATTATCATTGCTCTGCTAACAACTTTATGCAACCAAAGAGGTTAAGGCAGCAATCTGTAGTAAAGTTCTAAAAGCCATGCACAAAATGGTATGTTATTAAATTGGAATTACTTTAGTAATCCCAGTTTAAAAATCATTAAGTGTTTATTGGAATTGCTGACTCTGGAAGGGTTGGGCTTGGATACTCAATTCCAGATGTAACACGCCTGCAAAATGCCAATGAGGCAACAATCTGATTTCCTAATAAACTAGAGTTAGAAGCCAGTTTTCCCCAACCTAATACTTTGCATACGTGTTGGACTATATCTTGCATCCTCCGCATGTTGACTGAGAGTGATGGCATTTGTAATCCAAGACATCTGAAAGGGACCATTGCTAGCTGCAAATGTTCTTGTTCCCACTCTCAATTCTCTAGATTTTTCTATGTTGCTGGTTTGTTGCGGCACTGTTAAGATGCTGCCTTTCTAATTATCTGTTGCAGAAACCAAGAGCTGATTTATGGCATGACAAGCAAAAGAAGAATATTCTGGCCCAGGAGCATTCTGGGTACTTTTAAATACTCATTGATGCAGACCCTCTGCCTAACCTCAGTTCATCCTAATGCTTTCTATCTCAGTTCCTTTTTTGTGAAAGAGGAAACATGTGGCTCAAACTGCAAATTATAACCCTTTCCATGGCAGAGAAAAACAGAACCCAGTAGAATATGGGCTTTGTATGCAGAAAGTCTCTGAGAGTTACCATCACTTGGTGCACCTTCAACTTTCCCAAGCTGGTGCCCTCCAGACATCTTGATTTACAATCCTCTGCATTCTGCTTGGTCTTGGAATAGAACTCCTTCACCATGCCACACCGTTCAAATGTATCAATATAAGGGCTTGCTAGCTTAATGTTTGCTCACATTACATAGAGCATGTAATGCTTTGCTTGGAATGCTTTGTCTTGGGAACCCTCCATTTGTTCCTTCTTTTCTTATTCATGCACTTAACTGAGAAGCTTTGGAGAGAAAGAGAGGGAGGGGGGGAGAGAGAGGGGGGGGCTAATGTAAAGTTGATACGATCTAGACCATTTATGACATTTGCAGAGGAGAAGAGATTGGGGTGATTTCTGCCTCTGCCTTTTCCTCCTTCATCCCAAATACTATATATGTGGCCTCCACTATGTCATCCTGAGTTATTCTTGAACTGTTCACAGGCCATTCTTTTGCAGAATGTCCCTTCCCTTTCTGACTTGCATTTCCAAAGCTTTTTTTTTTTTTAGTTCTTGAATATTTTGGCTTTTTCATTTAATGTCTTGAATTTGCCTAAGGAGCTCAAGGTCTGCAGCTTTTTGCCAGTGCAACATCCCTATGAGGTATATCAGGCTGAGTGTATCAAGACCAGTGAATACAGTAAACTTCATAGATGACTGGGATCTGAACTTCAAACTTGAGTATGGCCATTTACAGTAGCACAACTGGCTGAGGAATTCTGGGAATTAAAGTCCACAAGTCTTAAAGTTGCCAAGTTTGGAGACCCCTGCTCTACACTCTGAAACTAACCAGGATTAACCTTTAGCACTTGGAAGGGAGCCCATCAGCCTATTCTTGGGCCATGGTCTAGACTGGAACCCCCCTGCTTTCTCACTGCAGAAAAAAAAATAACGCAAAGCACTTGGGTACTGTTGCCTAGAAAACTGCATGGATGTGTCCACAGGGTCATCAGAAGTGACTTGAAAACATTTTTTCCCTTTCATTCCCACTTATTTCCCAAACTTCTGCCTCTTACATGTTGGCTACATTAAGCCTATTGCTATAGCAGACATGTCAAACACGCGGCCCGCAAAGTGGTTTCATGTGGCCCGCGAAGCCATCCTGGAAACAGTGAGGGAACGGCCCCCGCTGCCTTGGCCCTGGCTCAGGCCAGCCGGGAGCCAATGTACAATTTTGTGGTGGCCATCTTGGCACTTGCCCCAGTGGACCATGCCTTGGCACTTGCCCCGGTCCCACCCCCTTCTGCCAGAGACCCTCAGATCTGTCCCACTCCTGCCCAGGCCCCCACAGGCACCCTTGATGTGAATGATGTAGAACTGGTCACGCCCACCCAGTAGGCCACATCTGCTCCATCCATGCCCACCCAGTAGGCTGCACCCACTCTGGCCACACCCACCCGGCCCCCCAAGGGCAACCGCAATGCTGATGCGGCCCTCAATGAAATTGAGTTTGACACCCCTGTGCTATAGAGTAGCCATAGACCTTCTCTTTGTGGTTTCCGTGTAGTTCATTTTAGAAATCTAGTTAAGAAATACCAGGCTGGACAGAAAGAGGTCTCATCTACCGCTAGAACAATGGGCCAGTTACTCATATCAAGAAACCAGAACTCTGATTAAGCAGGAGCCAGTGAGTTTCAACTGGTATTTGCTGTATAATTATTCTGCTTGGTTCCTCTTGACAGCCAGAGCAGATAAATCATCTCTTGCTCCATCAGAGGGTGGCTTAATGTTGCATGCAAACCGGTACCCTTGTCTCGTCGCTTTCCTAACATGCCAGTTATGTAACTAACCTTAGTTGGAACAGCAGAGCGTACCAGTATGTTTTTCTCAACCACAAGATCTCAGACCTGATCAGGGTGTATGAGAATTGCGTAGTAGAGTTTGGGATTGTTCTGCTTCAAAAGGTTGTTGGAGGTCAGTACAATATTTTCCCTGCCTTCTATAACCAGTCACAGTTTCCAGACTTTTACTTTTGGCATTAAAAGTTCATCAGACTCCATTTTAGTAAATTTGGAATCAAAGAAGCTGAATTTCAAGTGCTGGAACTTTTTTTTTTTTTTTGGTTTTTGGACTCTGCTTGTCTCTGCCATTTGAAAGCCACTAAAAGGTATTTCAAAGAAACAATTTGCCACATTTTTTAAAAAAAACAAAACCCTGGGGTTTCAATGCTAAAATCTGATTACATAACTCTCATGATCATAGAAGGAATATTGAGCAAGATGCTTTCTTTAGAATACCAATATTGTCTCCTCCTCCACTACTACCATTCATCCCCCCCCCCAAATTTGGGTGATAAAACACAAATCAGATGCTTTTTCTTCTGCAATCTCTGGAACTGTTTGAAACACAGAGGTGCCCAGAGAATGGGTGAGGAGATGAACTGTTGGAGCAGACTTGAGGAAATCAGCCCAATCTCAATTACAGTTTTGCAGAAAGAGGGAGGAAAAAGCAAAGCATTTTGTTTATTTGGTAAAATTATGCTGGGATGCCATTGGTTGGGAGCAGGGTATACGTTGCCTGAGGCTTAGCCTGGCCATTCATCTACTCTCTGCAGAAGGTAAAACATTTTTTAAAAATGAAAGTGTCTTTCAATTTGTGGATTTAAAGGATTTTAAAAGGGCATCTTTAGGGAATTTTGCTGTTGGAATGAAACTGATATGTTTAAAATGTAATTTTTTAAAATAAATAAATATAAATAAAAAATGTGAGATAACAGATGCTGAGATTGTTTTGAATCTGATCCAAGCAAAACTGTTATTGCTTGACAAAATGCGTAATGGGCATCTTGTGTGTTTGTGGTAGTTGCCGTTTTTCTTTGGTGTACAAGTGGTGGTGCATTTTAGAAGGAATGACTGGCAGCTGCCTCCATCACTATTATCAAAACAGAGGTCTATTCTTTTACCATTGCTATCAACAAAAAAAAAAAACCTAAATAGATTTTTTTTAACTTAATGCCATTCTGAAAAAAAGACTTTCCTTGTATGTGCCTAACAAGCAAACAAACAAAATATGATATTCACCCGTGTATATTGACCTTTGACAGCATAAAGCTTTTTTGTTTCTGAGCGTTGTAGTGCGCCTGCTCAGAGGAGCTTGGGTGGCGAAGACCAATTGTCCTGTGTCCATGTCTTCGTTCCCAGCAATCATTCCAGAGATATGGAAGCAATCCAAATATATCCCTCAAGACAGTTTTCTTGTTCTTCTTCCCTTTTCATCCTGCTGGGTAAAAAAAAGAAAAAGCAAAGGATATGCCAAATATATGGAAAATTAAGCTGAAACCCTATGTTGCTAATCCTTTGATTCCTATATTTAAAAAGCTGTGGGAAGAGTTGGAATCTCAGAGAAAGCCTCTTCTGTAGTTGGGTTGGGGTTTTGGGGGTTTGTGTAAAATGTGCCTATAATATGGGATGTTTTCTTGTATCTGCTAGCATATTTTAGAAGGTACATCTAATTTTTGAGAATTTTTTTTAAAAAAGGATTTCAGATCCAGATTACTGGGTAACTAAAACAGCTGTCTATTGAAAAGGCAGAGAAGGCATAGTGTGCCCCTTAATATTGTTGTTGTTTAGTCACTGTGTCTGATTCTTTGTGACCCCGTGGACCACAGGGGATCAGGCCAGGCTCCCCTGTCCTCCACCATCTCCCTGAATCTGTCCAAACTCACCCAACTGGGTTGGTGACGCTATCTAACCATCTCATCCTCTGCTGTCCCCTTCTCTTTTTGCCTTCAATCTTTCCCAACATCAGGGTCGTTTCCAATGAGTCCTCTCTTCTCATTTGGTGGCCAAAGTATTTGAGTTTCATCCCTTAATATAATGTGGGAGAAAAGCCTCTATAAAGATTTTACTTGCCCCCTATGTACATATTGGAGCTCCCCAGTATAACTCTTCCTTTTCTTATGGGATGATCAGGATCTTAACATTCAGCTTGCATCCTGTGATTATGTGTGCTTGCAGCAGTCATCTTCCTGTTGCATATTTTTCCATTGGACTCTTCTGAACATTTGTCTGTATCCTTTAATAATAACTAAGGTGGTGATGATCACGATGCTGCTTTTCTTAAATTTTTGGCTTTGCTTGAAGCCATAATTAACTACCGAATGTTAAATAGGTCGTTCCTCATTGTGGGAAGGACAGCGATTCCATTAGCGTGCTTAGCAAATCAGAACTAAGTTTCTAATAAAAGATCATACAGATTGCCTTGTGTAACAACTGCGTAAGAAGAACATTTAGGGCAAGGAGGAGGTTACACTGAAGACTGTGTCACAACTATAGACTTCTTGAATGCAGAACAGGCTGTTCTGGAAATAAGCACAATCCATGCATAAGAATAAGAGTTAGAGAGCAAGAATCAGTCCAGGCCTCTGACATGGCATGTTGATTCCCACCAGGCAGACATAAAAGACAACATGGGTAATCCCAGAACCTTTTGGCACTGGCTTAGACCGAGGATACATTCAGTTGTCTCTCCTACTGGCAGACAGATTGATTTCAAATGTATTCAGCCCTCAATAGAGGAAGAAAAATATTTCCCAAATATTTCTGTGCAAATAACTGTGATCTGACATGCATGAAAGGATACCACGAATGGTCTGCACTAGCCTACCTTAGATCAGGTTGTCTGAATTGCTGAGAGTTTTTCTAGGTATGGCATTTGAGGATTCCTCAGGCTGGAAAACATGGCCATATGAACTGGAGATAACAGGAGTTGTAGCCAACAAGTTTTGTTTTGTTTTGTTATTTTATTTATTAGACTTCTATACTGCCTATCTCACCAAGGCAGCTCTGGAAGGAACCAAATTCCTCAGATTTCAATGCCTTGTTTTATACATGTAATTCATGTCCTCCTTTCTCCAATATAAAACACCAAATCTACCCATGGGAAAAATTCCAGAATTAACATTTTCCTGGGAACTTCTTTCCTTCCTTCCGAGTAATGAGATTGTGTGACCTTTGCTTTCTCTTCCTTTTGTAGGAAGATCAGTAGTAGTCAGGATTGCTAGGTCAGGGCTTTGTTTCTCATAGGATGCCCAGAACGGAGTTTCACCACCTTTTTTGGATGGAACCTTGTAGAGTAGGCAAGGCAGGTTGTATGACATGTGTGAGTTCCGGCACCTTTTTTTTTTTTTAAGAAAAAAAACACTGTGCTAGGTAATATGTTTATATCATCCAGCTCCAATAACCGCTGGTGGTTTATAATATCGAGAGAGCGCTTCATTTTTTCTTAACAATTCTATAATTAAGATAAGATAAGATAAGATAATTGGAAGCTAATCAGGGTCAGATTTGGTTAGTAGTTGGCTAGGCGATCTCCAGAGAATCACTGGGTTGTAAGCTAGATTGAGCATTTGAAAAACATTTGCATTGCTGCTAAGAAATCTATGTGGCCATGAAATCACTAGAAGCTGAACTCAACCTGAAGAAGATTATCTTTGCAAACCAGGCAGTAGCAGAACCAGATAAATAAATCTGATCACATAAGCAGGAAAAAAAGAAAGAAATCACTGTTACGTGACATCTGACACACTTTGGCTTTATTCTTCTCTGGGAGACACTTCATGAGATGCAAAATTTGGTGTAAATAAGCCACACAATGTTGATGAGTGAGATAGCTCTGGCAGGATCTGGGCCCAATCTTGTTGCTGGTGGAGTTTTCTGAGTGCTTTAGCTTCTCCAGAAACCTCACACCGATTCCGTCACTGGGCTTGGCTTCAGTATCTGATGAGGTTGAAATTGCTGTGTGGGAGATTGGGTGTGCCAGCTTCTCCTTTCTTCTGACACCTTTAGTGTGTGGTTAGGGCTCCTGCTGTCATGCTCTAACCTCCACTGTCCTGCCTGTGATCCAGAAAGAAACCTGGATCAGAGTAGCATCTGGAAGTGACCCAGTCAAATAGAGGAATGCTGTAAGGGAAGACTGCTTACAATATGTGTTCCTGCAAATGTTATTGGAACTATTAGTAAACATTCAACTGGAGCTAACCTTGACAAGTCTTAATTAGCCCCAAAGACCAAATTGCTTCCCCTTGTAAACATTCCAAGGGCCCTTCTAATTTCTGAGGTTCATCTGCCTGAAGGTCAAATTGTTCTTTTTTGTTCCTGTTGGCATGTATGGTATACTTTTCAGAAAGGCCTTGCTGAAAAATGAATGTTTTTTTCTGACTTGAGTTATGTGCCTATGTTATGTAAACGCACATAAGCATTTTATGTAATGCAGTTCTGTACAAAATCCCAGCTTTTGTTAAATAGAAATCTTATGTGGTACCATGGAAATACATTACTGTATATAGATCAGAATGTTCAGTTCCAGGACCACCCATGGAATGGGTGGAGAGAAGGTTAAGAAACAAAGTGCTCTCAACCTTGAAGAAAGAATTTGAGAAGTAATTGAGCAGTCCTGGCCTTTGGCTGTTTTTTTTCCCCTTCCTCCATAAATAGCACTTGCGGGCAGTGAGAAAGGTAAAATAAACTAGAAGGGCATTGCCAACCCATAGTAGTAGATAATTATTTCCTCTTTCTCTACTATTTTTTTATCTTGGCTTATTAGGCAGACTTCATAAGTGGTTGTATTGCTAATATTTCTGGGAGCGTGCACCAAGCTATGAAAGCCACCCTGTCAAGGACACCATTCACTCCTCCAGAGAGCCCAAATTTGCATTATTGGATTGCAGGACTGCTGATGGCAAGACTCAAATCTGAACAGATGCTGATCAAAAAGAAATTGATTCGCTGACAATAAGTGAAAACTGATACCCCAAATCCCTTTTATGTTTCTCTGCTTTAGAAAGAGTTGAGACCTCGTCTCTGCCAGATGAAGAAGGGCCCCAATGGGTATGGGTTCAACCTCCACAGTGATAAGGCAAAGCCAGGCCAATATGTCCGGGCTGTGGATCCAGATTCTCCAGCTGAAGCTTCAGGGCTGCGGCCTCAAGATCGTATCATTGAGGTATGTATTGTGGGGTACACTGTTTGTTGCAAATGAATTAACATTTGAGTAATCTAGACTGTCTTTTCAAAGGGAACTGATTAAATGTAACTTGTGATCCAAGAGTTGTGTCAGTTTAGCCATTTCTGAGCTTTTCAAAATCACCTCATACACCTCGCTGTTTTTAAGCCAAATAAATTGCCAGTGAAATTGGGGAAATAAAATATCCATTGTCCGATTTGAGAGTAATTATTGTTATATAGTATTTCTATAGCCTGCCATAAAGAATGCAACCGTGTCTTTCCCAAATGCCTTTACCTTGCAAATAAGTAGAAGTCTAAAGGCAGAAAAGGCAGGCACAGCCACACTTCTCTGTGCATTAATGATTCACTTGTGGAGATGGTTACCAGCATCAAATTCCTGGGTGTGCAGCTAACAAGTAGGCTGGCTTGGTCGCTCAACAGCGAGATACTGGTGAAGTGGGCACAGCAGCGCCTGCATTTTCTACGTCGCATGAGAAAAGCACATCTTCCTTCCCCTGTCCTGACCACTTTCTACAGGGGGACGATCGAGAGCATCCTGTCATACAGCATCACAGTCTGGTTTGGAAGCATCACTGCTTCAGATAGGAAGGCAGTGCAGAGACTGGTGAGAATGGTCGAAAAGATCATTGGCAGCTCCCTCCCTCCCATCCAGGACATAGCACAGAAGTGTTGCTCGAGCAGGGTCCATAAGATTATCTGGGACACTACACATCCTGTTCATGACCTGTTTTCCTTGTTACCTTCTGGGAGGAGGCTTCGTGGTATCCGTAGCAGAATATCCAGATTCAGCCAGAATTTCATTCTATACAGCATTAACCTTGTGAACTCTCAAGCTTCCTCCTTCCGTTATATATTCAAGATGGACAGTATTTAATAATTATTTGTTATGTATATGTAGGGGTGTGGGTCTATACATATGTTGTACATAGTATGTTTAGGTGTGTGTCATGTATGTGTTTCACTTTGAGAGCGGACAACTAAATTTCATTTTTGATGTGTGCCGTTGTGCCCACAGTAAAAAAATGACAATAAAGGTTATCTTATCTTATCTTATCTTCTTGTCTGAGACCATTTTCTTAAAGATCCTTGTAGACTATTTAAATATAAATTAAGACCTTCTTTCCTGGGCAATCTCACCTGGCAGCAAGGTTTACCTTTTGGCATAGGAGCTCAATAGCTCCACCTCCATGATGCTTGTTGAGAACCTTCAAATTGTCATCGCTGGTTACAGCACCATCCAGCAAGGCATGTCCCTGCCCTGAGGAATTTCCAATTAAATTGGGGCATGGAAAAGCAATAACAGAAGATATTTGGGGCAAAGGTAGCAGGGGAAGACCAGGCTTATGTTTAAAAGAATATCCTTGTGTCTTAACATTGGTTTCAGCATCAGCTTAAGCCTGAACTTCTTGATGGACAGTGTAATACGCACAATAGGATATATTGGATGTTGGTATCCCAGGCTCACTTTCATGCCAAATAGCCCCTTTTAAAAATCAGAGGGGAAATGCCAATGATAGGGAAGTTATGACCAAGTCTGGGAACCAAAGGCGAATAGATCTTCAGCACTGGGTCTTTTCACAGAAAGCCCTTTTGAAGGGCTAAGTTAGACAAAGATAACTTTGCTACACTATCCAGGGATTAGTAAAGGAGTGAAATTTTTCTGAAGCAAAGCAATTACCATTGGATTACATAATCAAAGCTGTCAGGCGTGCATGGCTAGAGATGAAGCTACGCAACACTATAGATATATGTGACATTTTATACAAACTCCCAACTACATAGGTGCTTTCATAGCTTGCAATTCTGTTGCAGTCTTTAGGAAGAAACAAGCAAGAATGGCACTTTTTGGAGGATATGAGTTTAGCCAAAGAGAGTGGAAGATTAAGGCTAAGAAGGCAATTCCCTATTTTGTGACAATGTGTAAGCTAGAAAAGAAGGAGCGATAAACATATACAGCTTCTACTGTGTATAAATTACAGACCCATGAGTAACTTTCACTCCTATAAAAAGTTAAGGATAAGGCCACAAGTTCCATAGCCCATTATTCTTATTCATATTATTTTTACCTTACAGTGTGCTTAGTTTAGGCTTCTACATATCAACTGCACAGAAAGAAAGAAGATCTAGCAGCTAGGTTATTTGTAACTTCAGTATGTCATAAAACCAGGTCTGGGCAGTCTTGATTGGTTGGTGTCGTGGGAGCACTGGGTGTGTCTTTTTTGTTACATGCACAGTTTTGCATGTGCCCAGTCATAATGCCTTTTGGGCCCTAGAGGCATTCTTGTAAATAAAGATTATGATAGAGTTGGCACTTGCTATGCAGCATGCCTTCTATTATGTTTTAATTAAAAGATCCTTTAAAGCAAGATGAGAAGTGTGCCAAACACAGAGGGAGGTGTCAGAAGGATGCTGATGCTCACAAGCCCTATATTGCTGACCCTGCATTGAATTATTAAGCTAGCTTTGCAAATGGATAAAGGGCAGAGCAGTGCTGTAGCATCATAATGTGAGCCCCATCCCCTTTCTCCATGTATTGCAATGTTGCATGTACTGTATGCTCCCAAAGGGGAAGTTAGCGGTTATCTTCATTCTAAAAAAGCAGCGAGTTGCTATAGATCAGGGGTCCCTAACCAGAGGCTGTGGCCCTGTACTGGGCTGTGGCCCATTTATGCACAGTTCCACTTGCGTGAGCAGCAGGGAGCCGCTGCTATAGATGCCACTGTGGGAAACAAAAATAGGAAACGTTTTAGCGCAAAGTGAAACTAACACAAGGGTTATAATATGCAAGTCTTATACCCAGATCTCTGACAGTGCATTTTGTACTTTCTTTTGAAATTACCTTGAGTATAAAATTATTTATAAAGACAATAAAGATGGGATAAAAGTAAAAATAAATAAATAAATAAATATAGCTGATTTTCTTGTTCTCTGCTGTTAAGTCATACTGACATGTAAGAATGACTTAAGAATAGTGAGCAAGAGTAATGGCATCAACTAAAGGTCAGAGCTGGGAGTATCCACTTTCAGTCTAATTAAAATTCTGATATCTGTTGTAATTTATTTTTTTTATGATTTATAGATTGCCTTTAAGCACATGGGTGCTCATTAAGCTCTGGGTACTGCTGTTGCTGCAGTCCAGCCATATCCACTCCTGGCCTGTTTGCTGTGTTACACAAGGCCCTTCTCTTTTAAGATAACAACCACAATGTGGCCTTATATTCTAGGTGAAAATAGTCCCTGACCATATTTGCTGAGAAATTCAAAAACCTCAAACATGGTACTTTTGAATGATAGTATAATCTGTAGCAAAATTTAACAGCCATATTTCCTTCCTTCTTGAACCTTCAGATAGGGCAAAACTGGACTCATAGTAAAATCTAAATATAGACCAGTGTTGTGTTTTTGCTCTTCTGAGCAGTAGCTTACTTTAAATTAATCCAGTGACCATTTTCAGTCATGGAAATGGTAAGGAATCATTGATGGATCCTGCTGAAAGGCCTACCACCAGATTTAATAGCTTCCATAAAGATAGGTATCCTAGGATCATACAGCTGCTCTTGAATGACCCTACACGGGCACTGGGTTTGATAGATTGCATCTGTTGTTCTGATGTACTCACCCTCTTGTGTGGCCCCCTGAACGTCCTTGGAAATGTATGGCAGACTTTTCATTAAGAATGCTTGTGTTTTTATTGAACAACTTTCAGTTAGAAATCAGTTTGTCCATCTGAAGTGATCTGGTCTTCAAAGATTAAGCTCCATTGACCTTTGCAATATATGTGAGGGATTAATGTCAGGTATAAAGAACTGGGTTTCAATGGAAGTGCAGCGCCTTGAAGATAGAGCAGAGCCCTGATTTTGATCCATCTATTTCATGTTCACATGGAGTGCTAAATTTGGAAAGGCAATGAAGCTCTAAAGCAAAATAATGCCAAGCTTTCAGCTTGGCATTATTTTGCTCAAAAGGCAGACTCATAACCCAAATATCCCTGTTCACAGAAAATGTTAAATCACTGAAACATGTTGGTTAACGATGGTGAGAATTATAGCTTGATACATTTGGGGGGATACCAGATTGAAGAAAATTGTTTGAGGGACATTTATGTCACCAAAGAAAAGAAAGGCCTTTACTATATGTAATTCAGATAGTTAAACGTATGACAGTTTTAAATATCCTATGACCTATGACAAAAGTCTCAGGTATGATGATTTCTATTGCTTTTGTGGGAGACAGATCATAAGATTTATGATACCATATAGTCCTGTACTTGCTGTTGTTATGGGGTGCTTCTGATTGTTGTGGGGTGCATGCCAACATTTCTAAAGTCTCAATATTGTTGGGTGCCTGCCTGAATATGTGCTCAGAACATGTTTCTTT